>NC_034412.1:81936417-81949268 GCF_002078875.1 Numida meleagris | reverse complement strand
AAATAGGAAACTCATATATGATTTACAGACTTTTTCATTTTTTTTTCCTTTCTTCTAACATACTGGAAGGGAACAACACTGGTTTCTCAGACACTGCTGCTGTCTGAAGCAACATGTGTGAAACCGTGGCAGGAAAGGGGTGGGGGGAAGGAATTGGAAGGACTAAGAAGCACACTGGGTAGTTTTTCAGGCAGTCTGATGATGACAAGGAGTATTCATGTGTGTGGAGTAGCCAGATGTAGAACTGTGCATGGCAGGGCCATTCTAGTGTCTGTTATGGCTTTCAGATGGAAAATTTGGATCTGTTGGAAGCTCCCATCTTCAGGCTTTGCCAGTAATGTCCTTCTTCCAAATGCTATGACTGAAAAGCCAAAGGCCAGCAAGTTGTGAGAGCTGTAGCTGTGCTGTTCACCATTTGAGTAGTTCTTTAGACATCCCTGTGAATATGAGGCAAGCTCTGGCTCTGATCATAGCTGAATGTATGATCCTTTCATAGACAGCTTTGTTTAGGGCTCCTCTGTGGTGGATGGACAAAAATCCTGTTGTATGGCAGCTCTGTTATCTATTGAGCCTCATCCTCTGCTGTACCACTAGGATTTCACAGGTAGGTTCACAGAAAGTTTTGGGAGCCAAACACTGTATTCAAGACTATCAAGTAATAAAAGATGTGGATTACAGTAGTGTCTGCATGAAAACAAGGTAGAGTAATATAAGGCATCTCCATACCATTAAAAAAGCTTTTCCATGAATGGTCTCTAAGTTGCTTTCTTTCCCCTGCCCCCTCTGGGACATAGAAATAACTGACTAGGTTATTAAGTTCAGCTTGACTGAAGGTCATAAAATAATAGCAGAGGTCAATTTATTCCCTGCAGATGTAGCATTTAAGGATTGATAGACCATAGCAGAATTCAGCCATTCATAAAAAACATTTACTAACAGTTCTCTGACACTTCCTGTGTATCAGAGAGGATGTTACAGGGAGGTAAAAATAAATCAGAAAAATGCTCAGATTGCTACTTCAGTCATTTTCTAGGCAATCTCTACCTACAAACACATGCAAAAACAGAAAAAGAAACCCAAACAACCAACCAAAACTAGCCCAGTTTTCTGAAAAATATATATTTTTTGTTCCTTAGCCAGTTCAAAAATAGCAAAATCTCTTAAAAGGTGGCTAACCTGCTAAAGTAATCAATCTTTTAGATATATATGTATATGCATATACAAATATCTGTTGCAGAATGGGAAGAAGGAAGTTCTTAAGTAGCAGTTCTGCAGTGAATTATACCCAGAATGAGAACAGTCTTACCATCAAACATAAATGAATTAATGATGCAAGCAGACCTATTTGAGGAAACCTAAGAAAAAGTCTAAGACAGAAGAAACAGAAGTCTAAAACATCACTTGCAATTACTTTTTATCTTCTTTCTTCTTCGAAAAGATTACCTCAAGATTACTTCAGTGATATCTCTGAAGTATGACTTCTCTTTCTGGACCCACTTTTGCGAACACTTTAAATTCTTGACAAAACAAATGGTTTGCCCATCTGTAAAGTTACTTGGAAAAAATAAATTGGTATACCTAGATAAAACCCAAGACGTATTCAATCTTAAGCTCTTAGGTTTCTAGTCTGATTTTCATAATACAGTTCTGTGGCAGTTTATACAGAGAAAACACATTGGGCTGGGTAAGGCTAAATAACATCCCTAGTACTTGGTAGCTGATGTCTTTAAGTCTATATGCACATATGAATGAATGGTCTCAGAAATGTGTTTTGTCCCAGGGTGCTAGTTTGAGTAAGACTTTGGGGCTTAGAGGACAGAGTTTTCTCTTCTTCAGCTCTTATTGGCAAATATGTTTGGACAAGAAACATAAAAGTCTTTTTAGATAATCTTCTGGATCATGGCTGTTTTGAATCTCCTCTTGACACTTTTAGGCCACTTGAAATCTCATGAGATTACTGGCCAGAGGAAGTTAGTTCTTTCTCATGAAAGCAAGGGGCTAGCTATTCCAGCAGAAATTAATGAAGATTTGGAAGACAAAATTAATGATTTGCTGTATTTATTTTAAAATAAATTAATTTAATCATTTACTCTTCCAATCCTTCAAAAGTAAAATGTTCAAAATGCTATCATTCAAGCAATTTTCTTAATTGCTCAAAATAAAATTATTTGTTGCATGTATGGTGGAAATTGTCTGGTTAATTCTGTACTTGTCCTCTGCCCAGAATCTGCACTGATCCTGGAGCACTTGTAAGATTTATCAATAGTTCAGAAACTATTAGAAGAATGTTCCAAGTTACCTACACTGATTATCAGGAGTTCATGAAAGTCTTGGCTTCACTAATAACATGATTAAGCTTCCAGATCTTCAGAGGAAGAATAGTTCAGAAAGAATATCCTTAGTCTAAAGGATTCCTCTAAGTCATGTGAAGTAATGAACTTCCTTTGAGAAACTTAAACTATTTGGAACTGTAAAACTCAAACTAGTTCAAAGTGTTTAAAACACCAGAATGACAGTGCTCCAATGGAAAGGAGGCAGATAAAGACTCAAGGGGAAGCTGTGACTACATTATAGATGTCATCAAGTTACTTCTCTGTGGACCAGAGTGACTCAAACATAGAAACAATGACATGGAGAGAAACAAAGATGACAGTAGTTAGTGAGAAGATGCACGATATTCCCCTTTCTGCTTCCCAGACATTTATTTTTCATCCCACTTCTCCATAAAGTCTGTTCTGCAAAACATTTTTTAGCCTTCTTCCACTGCTGAGTCTAGAGTCTTTTTACAGTGCCAGGTCCCAGCTGTTTCTTGGTCCAAATTCTCACTTATTTGGATTCCTCTTTTCCCAAGAGTTTTTTTTCTCCTCAGACACTGACTTTTTCTTGCAATAAAAACTCTCCTCGCCAGCATATTTCTGCCTGATTTATCATCCACAGCACAATCCAGTCAAGATTATATTAAAAGCATGAATTAAATGCTACTACATGGATGCATTTAGCATCTAGCATCCATGTAGAGGCTTTCACATGTCATTACTGTTCTCATCCTAGAACTTTTGTTATTTTCATTATCTCTCTGTCATGCTACAGTTCGCCAGTGTAAGCGTGCCCTGAGATTGATTAGAAACGGCTGCCTCTGCTCTTAATTTTCACAGATGTTCCATTCTTTAACTGCCTGTCTATGTCAGCTACAGCCCAGATATCTGTTGTAGATTGAAGACAAATCTGAGTTAGTTTTAAAAATTCTTGAATATAAGCAGTAGGACAGAGAGCAACATCAACTGAGTATCTCTGCAAGTATGTGTTCAATATGAACCTCTAAGCCAACATCTCTATACTGAATGCAAACATTTCCTTGGCTTACATGATCATCAGGGTAGATATGTTAGAAAGAACTAAATCACTTAGGTCTGGTTTGGTTTTTCATCAAGGTGATAGCTTACTCTTTCACAGATCCCAGAAGTTTTTCATTATCCTCTTATTCTTCATTGCACTATCTTTGGGAAGGAATGGGCTATCTATCAGGTTATGTGCTCATGTCTTTCTAGGATAATCTCCTTTTGGCAATGGGAGATTACTTAATTAAAAACTGAAGAAAATACTAAGGGCCTCAGAATATTACCCATTAGTTTTTATTTATTTATTTTTTTCAGAGCTCTTGCAGTGATGGAAGAGTGCCATGGGATACAATCTTAACAGTCCTCTATAAATCTGTCCAAGTGACTGAGAGGTTTACATTACAGTAGCAGAACACATTTTGTTGTCTTTTTTGTTTTTGTTGTTACTGTTTTTCCTCAAGATTCTGTATCTGTCATAACTCAAATCTGATTTACTGCAGGATCACAATGAAATTCATTACACTTAAAAATCAAGACATTTAGCTGTTGAGAATAGGTCTTTACCAGGAAGAGATTTATTTACACAGCTATGCTTTGTGATAACATTGTATCAGAGAGCAAATGAAAAAATACGCAGTGGATGAACTTGTTTAAAAATGTATTGCAAATTATTGATTTCTTTAATGTAACTGCAAAGAGAATGCGAAAAGAAAGGTACTAATCATATAGACCACAGCAAGCACGTGTTTTCGCTGAGAGTTAATATGTTATTTTAACATTTTCTATTAAATGTGGCAGTGCAAAGGGAGATCCATACTGATTCATGTCCTCAGTAAGCTATTGGCTTTCTCTGACAAAGAAAGGGATATTTGCAAAAATAAAGTACTGTATTGATCAGTGTTGATTAACAGATTTAGAGCACTTTATTTGGGGAACATATTTTTCTGGATAATGATTTTCAAATGTGTTAATTAAATGCAACTAACAAACCAATTGTGTAGTTGCCTTGTAGATAATGGTGTTTCTTTTTTTAAATTTTATTCTTAGTGGTTGATACACAATCATTCACTTTTTTCATTCAACTGAGCAAACATCAAAACATTTATAAACATACGTGAATACTTTATTCAAGCTCTGACAGATTTTACACATCTTCTGTCCATACTAAGGATGTAAATGTATCACGTAGGACTCTTTGCAGTTTGCTTCTAATTTTAACTGAAAGCAAATAGACAAACAGAATTTTTAAATAAAAAAAATCTTCAGAAATGTTTTTTATTTTTTAACTGAAAGCAATAAAAGAATATTGTTGATCAAAAAACTTTTAACTGCAAGCCTAAAATTCTCATGCCGTAACTCCTCGTATGAACTAAACTTCAGTTATGTGAGTTATGAACACTAGCCAGGAATTTAGTTCAAGCAAACACATCTAAAACTCATTTATCAATACGGCACATTGGCTGTTGTGTGTCTTACAGTTACTATCATCAGGTATCCTATGGGAAACTTTTGAAGAACCAGGTTCCTCAGTATTGTATATGTTATATATGTTGCAAAGGGACAAAGAACATACATTTAGCCTTTGAGTTCAAAGGAAAATGTCATTGTCCTGAGCACAGAACTTCTTTCATATACATGCATTACATTATCACAGGAAACAAAGAGAAAGATGGTGGATATTAGTGTCCTGGTTTTACAGAGAAATCAGCTGTTAGACTAATGTATCTGAATACCCTTAGTTTGCACAGATGCTGGATGACTACCATTGAGTTTCTTTGATGTGGGAAATGCTTACCCTACTGAAGAAATAATTCCATGAGGAATGACTTCTGTAATATTTTTTTTTCTACAAGAACATAATTAGGAGAGAACACAATGGATTTTAGTGCCTTTCAGATTCACTCTAAGTGTTGGTCTGAAACTTTAGGCAGTGAGATACCACTGAAAATCTGGCCCTAAGTCAGAAAACCGGAGGCAGCCTGTGAGGTTACTTTATCTTCATAATGTAGGTGGAGAAAATAATCCCTGAAGTATTAAGATCTCCCTACAGATTGTTTTTCACTTTTTTATGACATCAATATTTAAATCAGTGATAGCAGGTATAGTGCTGTGTCCTAGGTATAATATGAGGTAGTCTATGATTCTTTTAGTGCTTTCTGATTAGTTTCCACTCAAACTGCTCAGTGCTCAAACTGTCATTTGAGACAAAATGAACCTTACAACACAAGAGAAATAAAGCCACCAAAGCCCTATGTATGAAATAGAACTATTCTGTTTTTCTTTTTTCTTCATTTTTCTTCCTTTTTTCTTTTTCTTTTTCTTTTTCTTTTCCTTTTTCTCTTTCCCTTTTCCCCTTTTTCTCTTTCTCTTTCCCTTCTCCTTTTTCTTTTTCGTCCTCTCTCCCTCTTTATTTATTTGTTCATCTATACCTTTATTTATTTATTTTCCTGTTTTGAGCTAGATGTTCAGCTGACATAAATCAGGATAGCTCTGCTGGTTTTAGCTAAGTTCTGGACTTCTACCTGGTTGCCACATACATATTTTTCCTTGGATTAGAATATCTATTATTCTATGTAAAATGGTTGCTGAGGTTATTCTGACAATATTAAAGAAAATGTCAGATGACTAGGAATAGGCATTAAAATATATTGCCAATTCCTACTAGAAAATTCATTAGATGTTTCTCTTTGCATAGAAAACAGAACCAAAATGAGTTTGAGAAGTTAAGTTAAAAGACAGTTTTGGTTAGTTTTTACTAGTCGGAGACCTTTCACATAATTAAGTAGTTATATCTCCATGCAACAGTGGATAGAAATATCCAAGAATCATCATCAAAACAAAATCAGGAGTATTGCACCAAAAAAAAATCACAAGAGATTTTGGCTCATGCATATGCTGTCTCCACTAAAGCATCAGCCAAAATTCAAGAATAAATTTCATGTATTCCTTTTGTCATGCTGCTTGTTAACGCTAGCAGATGAGCCTTGAAGATTTGATTCCAGACTCTCATGACAGTGTAGAGGCCAAGAAATAACGCAAACTTAATTTCATTCCTGTAGAAAGAAGTGAAAAGAGAAGACCAAGTGGTAAACATCAAACACACTCTCATGATAATTCTAATGTTACTCTGATTACAGACATACGGTCTTTCTCAGGTGTCATGCAGACACAAGAAAAGAAGATGAATTGTTCTTGGAATCTTTGATAAAATTATTTTCACTGCATCAACATTAACAAAAGATTTAAATGCATTACATAGAGAAAAAGTTAAAAGATATAGGATTATATCATACATAGAATACAAAGGTAATAGTGGAATGTTACTTTCTGAATTTTCAGTATTCATATATGTGCTGAAGGAGAGATTCTATCAGCATCCATCACCCGGCAAAGGAATACTAAAGATCATGCTGCTAGAAGATGTTCTAGCAGAAAAGGAAGGTTGAACTAATATTTTTTTCTACTTGTGTTGAATAATATTCCAAAAATTGTTTTCCAAATTAAAAATATATATATATGTAAATTCTGAGTTCATTGAATCATGAATGGTTTTGGTTGGTAGGGACCTTTAAGATCACCTAGTTCCAACCCGCCCAGCTAAAGACAGGGACACCTCCCACTAGACCAGGTTGCTTAAAGACCCATTCAGCCTGGCCCTGAATGCTTCCAGGGAGGGGGCATTCACAACCTCACAGGGCAACCTGTTCCAGTGCCTCACCACCCTCACAGTAAAGAATTTCTTCCTGATATCTAGTCTAAACCTACCCTCTTCCAGTTTAAAAATGTTTCCCCTCATCCTGTTGCTACCTGCCCTTATAAAAAGTCCCTCCACAGCTTTCCTGTAGGCCCCCTTCAGGTACTGGAAGGCTGCTTTAAGGTCTCCTCGGAGCCTTCTCTTCTCCAGGCTGAAGAGCCCCAGCTTTCTCAGCCTGCCCTTGTAGGGGAGGTGCTCCAGCCCTCTGATCATCTTTGTGTCCCTCCTCTGGACCCGCTTCAACAGCTCAATGTCCTTCTTGTGTTGAGGGCCCCAAAACTGGATGCAGTACGCCAGGTGGGGTCTCACGAGACCAGAGTAGAGGGGCAGAATCACCTCCCTCGACCTGCTGGTCGCACTTCTCTTGATGCAATCCAGGATACAGTGCTCCTTAAAACACCATATGTTTTAAGGAACTTACACCCCAGAACCCGTACTGTAAACGGACCTTAATCATGGTTCCAGCACTTCAGTGTTAGAAAAAACTGCAGTAAGAAAAATTTTGAAGTTCTATTTCCTATTTCTATCTGTCATTTTTTCTCATACCCAAGAAGTGCTAAATACCTGTATAACTGATCTTTATAATTAACTGAAAGCCCACTTATTAATATAAGTAACAGAGGCATATGCCATAGCAATACATGCTATGTGGTAATGCACATGTCTACCTGATGAAAATAGTCGGCCTCAACTGAAATGTAACGTTCTTAGTGTTATGAGAAAGCAGTAGCATTCAAAGGATCTCGTGCAAGAAATGAATTTGTGGCAGTAGAATATTATATCTATCTCAGATTCCATTTCACAGTAGTGAAATGTGTGAAAAGGTATGGCATTTAGCACAGAGGTATGTGAGCTCTGAAAACAATTTCATTGGAAAATGAGTATACATAACATTTCCCAGCTTTTCTGTAAGATCTTTTAAAATTGAATGATAATCCCAACTTGGCTCCTTCCAAAACAGGATAAACAAAAAACTGGACCCTCAAGCTAACATTAAGTGAAACTTTGAAGGACACTAACTCAATCTCCTGGAGAATAAGTTTCTTTTTATAATCGTGTTTCCATGTGCAGAACCTAGTCAATCTGAGTTTTCTAAATTCAGCACCCATTTGTTTCAAATAGTATCTTAGCACTGATATACACTGAGAGATGTATTCTCTTAGAACACTTGTACTATGTACACACTTTTTCTTGTTAGGAAACCAAAAGTATATCACCACTACTATATTCACTATGATCTATGCAAATCTTGTGTCCTGTTTAATAAGCACAACAAAATTCTTGTCAGTGGGGGGGGGAGGGGGGAGTGCATGTCAGCAACTTCAGCATCCCCTGTTATATAATTACAACATACTCAGTAATTCTAAGGGCACTAGTTACTGAGAACTACTCTAGATCTTCTCTTTCTGTCATGTACAGAACATCAAAAGTCTTTTTAATAAGGCTGCTCAGGAGATTAAGTTCTATGTGTTTGCCCTTGCTTCCATTCATGTATTTTAACTGTAGGTAAATGGACTAACAATAGAAAAAAAATAAAAATAGCTGACTGTAGACACATACAAGTGAAAATCATGTCAATGCGTAGGTGCAAACCCAACATTTGTGGTAGGATACAGGATATGTAATTTTATTGACTTACTAAGAATGATGAAGGAAGTGAATATACAAAATCTTTCAGACTTTCAATACATGCATATTACCACTTGGACTGAGCAGTACTTGACACAATGAAACCCTTCCACTCAATCTGACTCTTAGTATACAATCCTGGTTTGTAAATGATGAAAGTTATCCTTCAGAATAAATATTTTGCATGAGGTAATAATGGATAGCTCTTTTGTTTTCAGCATCTTCTTTATGCTTATCTTTTTCCTGTTTTCAGTCACAGTCTCCTTGGTGATGCCAGAGGTGCTGTTTGCATTGATGTCAACAGAGTTACATTTCTGTAAACGAGACCAGAATTAGGTCTGTGACAGATCAGCTGTGCTACGGAGCCCACCAGATAAACAACGATACTGTTTGATACTGGAAAACAATTTCATTGTGTGGCTTTTGTTGATAATGTTATCAGCATTCTTTCCTCCATAAGATAGTGGATTTGGAAGAATGAATTAATTTCTATAACTCTTGATGTTAAGAACTGTTGAGGAAACATTTAAGTCAGTTGTGTTCTTAAAGAGGGACTTCAAATAAATTAAAATCATTATATAAATACAATCATATTTTAATATGAAAAAATTGCAAGCAAGTTTTGATAAAGAAAAAAACTCAGTTCTAAAAACCTTTAACAAACACATAATAGAATTATGTCCAGGATTTTTGCAATAGGACCACTCAAGGGCTTAACGGTAAGCAAATGCTAAGAGCTTTATTGCACTGATGACAAAATGCTCAGAAACTGCATGGTTTCTTTTAAAGCTAAATAGTTTTGAGATTTTTTTTTATTATAATATTCACCATCTTCCCTTGAAGATTGCTAAGTATAACAAAATGATTATACTTAAGAGAGGAGCATCAGTTTTGCTAATGTTGTCCATTCTGCATATTGGAAATTAATAATACGTTCTTAGTTTGTGAGTTTGATTCTTCTCTTAATTTATCAGTTTTATACCACTGGAATGATAATAAATAGCTTTTTATTGTGTAGGACTTCGCAAAAGGCTTTTTGAAAATCAAAATATGTTACAATGATTTTAGTTTATAGCCTCCGATCACTATTTTTTTGCTCCATATAGCTTATATATATTCAACTGTTTTTGGAATTGGAAAACAATTCTTGCTATAATCACTGTAATGCTGACATGCTCTGCGAGTCATGTAAATGATTTAAATATATGATCTAAAACCAGAAAAAAAACCACAAAACCACAACTCCCACCTTCCCCAAAATCCATAGTTAACGTGGTGGCAGAGTAGGAAGAGGTTAAAGCAAAATCAACATGTTTATTCATTAAAGCAATCTGAGTAACTAGAAGTAACCATGGCACCACATTAGTAACTGAATGCCAGTTTCTCTTATGTGCAACAGAAAAACAAAACAAAAAACGCCTACATTTCTTCATTTCTAATTTATAGTGGATTCAGTGTGCTACTACCATAGCAATTATCCAGGCACTGACAAGAATACTTTTTAAAAATGTTTTTTTCTTCTGTGGTAGCCTTTAGCTTAGTGCTTTAGAATAATACGCTCACTCTAGCACAGTTAGGTACAATAAATATCAGAATGACTATTCTGATACTTTTAACAAAAAGAAAAGGATTTTTTTTCAGAAGGAAAATGCAGTATGTGTCAACGGTTTACGGGCGTTCAGCCCAGTTCCGTGACAAATGGGGCGGGGGACCCACGGACCCACGCCCTGGGAAAGGGAAAAGGGAAAAAGGGGTAGGGAGATGGGCCTAAAAACAAAACAGCGGCAACAATCTGAGGAGAAACAAACTAATTTACTAAATAAGATATCAGAATGCAAAATAACACAATATAATACAATATAACTACAATTTAAGCTAATAAATCCAATAAAATGAGAGAGAATGTCCAAAGTTAAGGTAGGCCTTACTCTAATACCAACAGTGAGATGGCTGGGGAACGAGATGCTGGGACGAGAAGAAGAAAAAGTCTCGTGATATGTGAGTTTTTATCTTTCCCTCTGAACGGAAAATGGTAACAGAACAGCAAAGTCCCCTGGGAAACGTAGTTCTTTTCTTCTGAGAACCAGGTACCCGCAACTATCCATGATCCGTGGAACTGGAGTGTTAACTCTTTAACTCCCAGTGCACTGCATGATGTTATGATGTGGAATACCAATAACCAAAAATTATAAAACCATGACAGTATGATATAGGATTGTCATTTCTACCTTGCATCTGAAAAGAACTTCAAAGCTGTTGAGATGTAAACTGTCACAGGAATATTACTCAGAATGCAGCCAGACCCAATGGAGCTGAATATTTGAAGAAATATCACAAAGATGGGCCATCTGTGGCAATTCTCCGCATAGTACCATGTGAAAATTTGAGTTCCCTACAGTTACTAGTCAGTAACAAGATTCCACATTTTATTCTCATGTTTGGAAGCAGGAAATGATCACCAAAAAATTCCATAAGTTACACTTTGTATAACCTATTCCAAACACAGAAGAACATTGTCTCTTTGAACTCTGAGTTGCTTGAGTTCAGGGAAACGTTAATAGTGAAGGCAGAGAGACTGTGGACAGTGCACAGAAAAAAAAGTCAAAATTTTGACAGAAAGGGACAGAAAGGTTATTCCCCAAGTTTAGTTGTGGGCAACTGAGGCACAGCTGCTGATAATCTAGCTAGAGAAGAGCTGGTAACAGAGCCTCAAATGTGGAGAAAGATAATAGATTTGAACATTTTAAAATAACTTAAAAGTATTTTGAAAAATTGGCCAAACATGAAGCTGAAGAGGAAATCATAAAAAACAGTGTATCTGAAGAGCAGAAAGATTGCTTACTGAAGGCTATCCAGCAAAAGAAAATATCTGGGTAACTGTTTTATGCCTGATCTACAGTCCCTTGAAGTCAATAGGAATCCCTTATAGGAAACCAACTTCTGCAAGAGCAAATTGAAAGCATAAGCCTGGAAGCAGATATGCACTCTTAGCACAAGGGTCAAAGGGTGTCCTTTGAGTGAGAAGATAGGTGAATAATCAGGTGGAACCCCAAAATTCACATACAGGTGGAGTTTCCCAAATTCTCCTGACAATTTTTGCACAGGGAACGTAGAACCTCCCAGAAACTGGTGCCTCTAGAATTTTGTCAGAATTGCTAGCTGTTTTGTGGAGGTCTGCTGAAATTTCATGCTGATTGTGACAGTTGCTATCTCAGTCATTATACAGGAGACTGGAGCAGGATCTCTAGCACTCAGCAAAATCTGCTGAAGCTTGTAATTGAAATTTCTGATTTCGATTAGTACAAACATATCCAGTGGAGAGTAGACACAGATGGAGACCTGTAATACACATTCACCACTGAGTTAGACAGACACAGACAAAATGCAGTAGACCTTATGCTCTTGAATTTGTCAGGTAACTGGACTATTGGTGAGTTTGTGCACCTGAGAAAGAGAAAAGCTCGTCTCTTCAATCTCTAATTCACCATCATAAGGTATATCCTTTAATCCAGTAAGAGCCTATGAGTTTAGGTGTGTGCTTTACTTAGAAATTCATGGAAATTAAATCTTCATAAATTTATCATCAGAACAAATGAACATGTTCTGAAAGAAAAAAAAAAGCCATCCAAACAACTTGAACTCATAAAACATGACTAAAATTCAGTGCTGACAACAGGTTTTTCTTTTTTACCATAGAAATGTCAACAACCTTTACTGATTTCCTATGTAGCATGACATAACAATGGCTAGAGAAAAGAGCTGGTGGTGGAGTAGTTCTCCGTTGCTCAGAAGAAAACTGTACACAAATGATTTTTGTTTGGGAGAAGCTCTGTCTTGCTAGTTTCTAGAGAACATATTTGCTGAATTAGAATCTCTTTCCTTTCAACTTAGTCTTGAAGCGGAAGTGTGGATGTAGCAGAAATGCTAAGTCACAGTCTGAACCAGTGATTGAGCACCTGGTGGGAAGGCAGGGCTAACCCAGATGAGCTCAGCTGCATGCAATGCATCTGAGTGACCAGAAGGGGTGGAGCCACGATCCACCCCTTCCCTGAGGTCATTTAAGGGTTGGTGGGAAGGCACAGCTGTCTCTCTGGAGATCTCTTCTTACCTGAAGGCTTCTAAGGGTGAGC
>NC_034412.1:81675889-81936217 GCF_002078875.1 Numida meleagris | reverse complement strand
TGGTGGGTGTGTGTGGGTGTGTGTGTGGGTGTGTGTGTGGGTGTGTGTGTGGGTGTGTGTGTGGGTGTGTGTGTGGGTGTGTGTGGGTGTGTTCCTCTCCCCACTTTATTTCTCTGCCCACGGCTGTTGCATTTGTGCAAATCCTCACTGTGGCCTAGGACCTTGCTGTTTTGTTGTCAGTGCTGCACTTTCATTCCCATTACTGTGGGAAGGGACGTTTTCATACATTGCTCTACTTGCATGCACATGTATATATTTTTAAGTGCAAAATGTTTTAATGGGATATACTTTTATCTGTTAAACAACATTAGTATAACAGTTATGAAATTATACTTACAATGTTGATTTTCTTGTGCTAAGACAAATGAGAAGAAGCAATATCATGTTTTAAAGTGGGATGACATATATGTAAGAAAACTTCTTAACTGATTATATGGAAGTATGTAAACACATGTAAAACCACATAGATACTGAAGTGAACAGGCTTGTAATTTTACTTTGCAGTTCTGACTAGTTCAGTTTAACACTGAGCTCGTTATGTGGAGAAGAGTCAGTCTCCTGGAAGCAGTATATCACTGAAGAAACTAGCACTGCTGCGAGACAGGAGGATACACTTGAGTAAAGGAGAACAAATGTTGAAATGGCTTTGTCTGTTTATACCATCTGAGATACTCTAGTGCATCTTTCCTTGTGTTCAGCTGTTGGTGAGGAGCTTGGGTCTTGCGTGTGTTCTGTGCCAAACCTGCCAGTTCAAATGGCACTGGATGCCATGGTTAAGCATCTGCATTGCCCTCTTTGCCTTTCAAACACAGTGGAGATCTAGTTTTTCTCACACCTTGGAAAGGCCACTGCTGGATGTTGGCTCAAGGCCTCTTTCCCTGTTGAGGATGGCCTCCCACTGGGATGTAGAGTATGCAGGCTTTAATCTAAAGGGAATACAGCAAGTGAACAACTTCTGAAAAAGTCTGCTTGGATTTTCCAAGTTAGTACTCAATGGAAATGTATGTATATCACTGTTTTTCTTCAGTGACTAAATCAAAACTTTTACAGTCTCCTCAACTGTTAAGGTGTAGTTGTAACAGTTTATCATATTTCCTTTTCATCCTTTCTGCTCTAAAATCAAACTATCCTTTTAAGAGTAACAGGATATTTCTTAATGAGATATGACTTCAAAAATGAAGTGTATTTCCTCTTTTTGACAGTTCTGGAGGACAGGCTTTTGGGAGGAACTGTGTCTATTTCACCGGCTGGAGTTTTGCATAACTGGTCACAGAAAAGAATTGTGTGACCTTATGTGTGCAGTACCACAGGAAAATATAAATATCTCCACCCCAAACTCTTCTAGAAATCATGAGATATTTTAAGCTTTTAACTGAAGCAGACATTTCTTACTTAAGGCACATATTTCTAGTTCAGATTTATTAACAAATTTTGAACAACTTAATCACATTCAAAATAGAAATATTGCCTCTGGGAGTCAAATGCTTTCTGTTCTCAGCCAAACCTGACTTTGATATGTGTGTGTTCCAGATACCATAGGCTCATTTCTTCTTGGTGGGAATTCTTTGCAACATGCTGTTTTTATTAAGGGTAGGAGTCATTGGATCAAATTTTGATGTAAACTATCACCCTAAACAAAATAATTAAGAATGCATATTAAAAAATTTTAAAAAATAATGCTTATTTTGCTGAAAATATTTTTTCTAATTTTAAATGACTTTGGTTTAACATTATTCTGTCTCATGAGGTTTGTAGTATTGATCATTGCAGCATCCATTTTGAGATTTGTTGTTGGGTTACATTGAGAGAAATGTATGAGTATAGGTTAGGGGCTGACCTTCTGGAATGGAGCTCTGCAGAGAAGGACCTGGGTCTCTTGGTAGACAACAGGCTGCTCATGAGCCAGCAGTGTGCCCTTGTGGCCAAGAGCAATGGTATCATTAGGTGCATTAAAAAGAGTGTGGCCAGCAGATCATGCTCCCCATTTATTCTCCTCCAGTGAGGTTACATCTGGAGAACTGTGTCCAGTTGTGGGTTCTGCAGTTCAAGAAAGACAAGGAACTACTGGAGCATCAAGTGGAGGTCAGCTAGTTAGTAGAATAATTGTTTAGGGCTTCTGGTTGTTTTGTTTTACTTTGTTACTTGCAGCTGGACAGATAATTTTATTTCTTCCTCTACAGATGATATCAAATGTTATAGTGAGGGGAAACTGTTTAGATTGTTAAATTTAATATTGTACATAACAATGGAGTTATTAATTTTTTTTAGTTAGGTAACATCAAAAAAGACTGAAGATATGCCTAATAACAAGAACAAGAAACATTTTCATTAGGATGAACATCTGTTAATAAATTTATAAAATATCATGAAAGTGTTATAAGGAAGTGATTTCTTTCTGCATGCATTCCTACATATATGTATGGGCAACAGCACTGTAATTCCATTGAATTCATTAAACTTAATTTACACTGAGGATGCTGGGTCTTTCCTGTTATGTATTGTATTTATAATATACTGAGGATATAAAAAACCAGTAGGATTACATCACATGGTAATACTGTGAAGAGTGCCAGCATCTAAACAGCAGTCAGGTTTAATCTGTGCTTGAATTTCTTCATTAAAGATAAATTCAAAGGAGAAAACTAAGTAGACTAATATTCAACCCTGATTCATTTTCATATGAACTCATAAACTCGGTAGTATAGGTAAGGTGAATCACTAAGAGTTTGCTCAAAACATGGTACAAGATGAACTATATAGCTTTCATTGCTATTCTGGGTTTTATTATAATAAAGATTCCTTCTTTTGGTCTAGATGTTATATAACATAAATTACCAGTACTGTTTTAGGTTAATTTGTCTATCTGCCCTTCATAACTTCTTTCATATTAGAATTTCACAGGTCACAAATGTATCATGAAGCATAGCAGAAGACACTGGAAATGTAGTCACCATAGCTAGTGGGTGATTTAAATTAATGGGAAGAAACAGTTGTAAAGACTTCACCTTGTTTTGTCCCATTCCTCTGAGAGATAAGCATTGATAAGATCAGTAGCAAAACACTACAATAACTGTATCTCAACATATGCTGTTTGTTTCTGATTTAGGCAGAGTGTAGGAAAAAGAGCAAGTATGTAAATAGACATTACATCATTCACCAATTGTCCTTACCCTAATAGGCGAAAAACTATCTATTTATTAATGTACATAGAATATGTGGATCTCATTCTGTGATTAAGGTGAAATTCAAAGTACTACGTCTGAACAAAGCTCTCCCTGCTTTTACCAAGTCATCGTGCAAGAAACTATTCCTGTCCACGTGAGAAACAATACTAAAGAAATAAACATAGCCAGGTAGCATGTTATTAATGGTGCTTTTAGCAACTAATTTTGTCCAAATCAACTTTGAGTGATTCATGTGTGAGGTGGTTGAGTACAAGGTCACTGTATCCACATAGTGAATAAGGTAAAGAGTATTTCCTACCTCATACATCTGAATATGAGAATTTCTAGAGTTTAATCTGGTAAGTAACTCATCTTAGGACAGAATTAAAAAATTGTATCTGAATTTAGATCTGTTATTTTGGGTCAAGCTCATCTCTATCCAATGCTAAATTTCTTGGCTTTCTTAAGTTTTTTTTTCTTTTAAGCCTGCCAAAATCCATGGAATCTGAATCTCTATAAACAAATCAACTGAAACTAGAGACTATGAAAGTTAGTCACTCCCCAGATACCACACAAGATGTTTCCAACCGTCCAAGTAGGTGAGGGACATTTCTCAAGAAGTAGTATATGGGAGTAGATCAAATCCAGAAAAATTCCAAGAATATAAAAACCTCTAAATTACAAATAGTACTGGAATGACAACTGAAAAAAAAAACCAACCACACTGTAAGATAGCTTGGCAGAAGAAAATGCTCAGGGATTTTATAAGTCACATTAAAACATTTTTCATTACTTAAGTCTTTTGTCAAAATATGAGATCCATACGACTATCAGTACACATCCTGTAGTGTATTGTGCAAAGAGCAAGAAGTGGAATGTGATTTGTATTTCAACTTGAGATAGAAAACCCAATAAATTTCAGAGAAAAGGCTACAAGTGAATTATGAGAGCCTTACCATTGTTTTTATACAGTATAATTTTCTTCTAAGAATGATGGTGTTGATTTAAAACTGTGGAAGGGAAGGCAATTAGAAAAGTGAAGTGGAAGGTTTTAATCTTCCACAAAAATGTCTACTTAGTGTTTCCTTTTGACCTTTCTAGAACAATTAAAAGAAAAACCATGGTTTTATCATCTGTGGTAATTATGGCTGTGATACAGCAGGCAAAGTTTTTAGTCTTTCACAGCCTTTAGCTATGTGAACATCTAAATATGTATGTCTCTACACCAGGAGTTCTCCAAGCTCTCTGTCCTTATCACTGTCATAAAAGACATAGTTCAGGAGTGAATGTCCCTGAGCTCTGGATGCTGACAAATGATGGGATTGCGAAACACTTAGTTTGACTTTCATGTCTGCCCAGCATAGCCAGTTTAAGTGCCCTATTGGGAGATATTTCTCCCCTTCTAGAACAGTTGAACATGAGGCAAGGTAGTTTTGAAATAAACCCAGTGTTTACTTACTGAATAACTTGTGAACATTTTCACAAGAAAAAGCTTGAACTTGCCTTTGTCAGCACAGCTAAAATTCTGGATATCCAGAGAAAGTGTTCCTTTCACAGGGAGCATCCTAATTGTTTCAAAAGAAGCTACGCAGATTTCTCTGTGTTGTAGGAAAAACAGAGAAGCTATTCTGGGTTCACCTGGCCATTCTTTCCTAAGTTGTTGGGATGAAGTCCACAAAAACTTCATTTTCTTCACAGCAGATACCTCCTCAGCTCAATATGTTATTCTCTGCTAAATCAAATTATTAAGTATATACATTGCTTATCTGATGGACACAAAATTATTGCTGGGAAAAAGATAAACACTTTGGACAAGGGCCACTTCTGTACTTCCTCATGCTGTATGAGGAAAGAGATTTGTAAAATCCCATTATTTTCCATACTTTTCTGTCATGCTTTGTAGTTTTCCTTGGTGTTAAAAGTAGTTAAAACTATCTAGCTTCTTCTTTGTGCTTAAAGCCGCATTAGAGAGACGTGAAGTAAGTTGGAAGGTAGCATAACCTATTAAAAGAAACATTTATCCAGTTCATTGAATAATCTTCCTTAGATTTCATTCTGTGTGGATTTCTTTGCATACTTTTTTTACTCTGCTATTTTCAATTTACATTTATATCTACATCTGTCTAGATCTGTATAAATTAAAAAATAGCCAAATTGTCTTAGTCTCCAAATTCAGAAAACAACTTTTTTTCTGATGTATTAACTATTTTACTCAAAGAAAACTTCTCTCCAAATGGTAATTTTTTTCCCAAAAATCTTTTATTCAGGATGATACTTGTTCTTTGATTTTCTACTTGAATTTTAAGAGAATGTATACATGGATGTCATTGCATTTAGTAAGCAGAAACTAATCTTTAACTTAGCTTTTTTTGAACACAGTTCCCAGTCCATCTTCTTCAGAGCAGAAACTGTGTATCCAGTATACATGCTTGAATCAGAATCAACTACAGCTTCGTGATGCTGAAATCACAGGAACAGTTTTAGGTAAGACAAATAAGAAGAGATCAAGGAACAAGAGAGAAACACCCAAGAAAAAATAGCAACCCACTTTATTTTTACAAGTTGCTACATCTAGACTTGCCTTCCTCCCCCCACCCCCCAAATACCAATGTCTTCCCACAATTTATTAGCAATTAAACTACAGGGAAGTATTGCAGCTGATATAATATGATATAAAGACATTAATATAACTTGGACCTACTAAGTTGTGAGTAGTGGAAGTATCTCCTGAAATCCAGAGAGATCCATGCAGTATCTGAGATACTTACAATCTGCTTGCCATAAAACTAGGTTCCTGTCCAGTAACATAATACACTCTGACAAATTTCTTCCCTAACAAAATGCAATATTGATTTCTGAGCATAAATTCTGTATTTGACTTCACAAAAGGTCCTGTGCTTTGGCCACAACCCTAGGCAACACTACAGGTTTGGGGCAGAGTGGCTGGAAGACTGTGTGTGGAGGAAAAGGATCTGGGGGTGTTGGTTGATACTCAGCTGAACATGAGCCAGCAATGTGCCCAGGTGGCCAAGAAGGCCAGTGATGTCCTGGCTTGAATCAGAAATAATGTTGCCAGCAGGACCAGGCAGGTGGTTGCCCCCTATGCTCAGCTCTGGTGATGCTGCACCTCATGTACTGTGTTCAGTTTTGGGCCCCTCACTAGAAGAGAGACACTGAGGCCCTGGAGTGTGTCCAGAGAAGGGCAACAAAGCTGTTAAGGGGTCTGGAGCACAGGCCTTATGGGGAGTGGGTGAGAGAACTGGGCTTGTTCAGTCTGGTGAAGAGGAGGCTTGGGGAGACCTTATCGCTCTCTACAATGACCTGAAAGTAGGTTGTAGATAGATGGAGGTTGGCCTCTTCTCCCACGTAACTAGCGATAGGACTAGAGAGTATGGCCTTAAGTTGCACTAAGGGAAATTGAAGTTGGACACTAGAAAAACTTTCTTCTCCAACAGAGTGGTCAGTCCCTGGAACAGGCTGCCCAGGGAGGCAGTGAAGTCACTGTCCCTGGAGGTGTTCAAGAAACATTTAGATGTTGTACTAAGGAACATATTTTAGTGGGAAATACTGATGGTAGGTGGACAGTTGGACTAGGTGATCTTGGAGTTCTTTTCCAACTTTGGTGATTCTATGATTCTACTGCTTACCAAAAATTTGCAAATGTTAAATGTGGGATTGTAGTTACTTTTATTTAAGAAAAAGCCTAATAAAACTTTTTCTAAATGATTCTATTCCATTATCACTGATAAATATCTCTAGAGATGTCCTGTAAAAACCAATTAAGTTAAGTTTGTACAATATAACATTGAGACTGACTCCCTTTAGCCTGAAGACTGCAGCTCCAGGATTGGTAAAAGGATTTAGAGATCCTGTTTCTGTTTTTCTCTGTCCAAGTTCTCAGGGCATATGCTTAGTTTGCAACTTTCAACCAATCCTTCATGAATGCCAGGAACCACAGTGGCATGTTTTTAGGGTACATGTGAGGAAGGGCTAGTTGAATGTGAGGTCATGGTATGAAATATGTAATCACTCTTTTCCAACTGGAAATCTTTCCATTCCAAACATAAAACCTGTGGTTCTTACTATTGCTTTATTTTTGTTATTTTGAATGCATCCTTTGCAGCAAAGCCAA
Source organism: Numida meleagris (assembly GCF_002078875.1). Lineage (NCBI taxonomy): Eukaryota > Metazoa > Chordata > Aves > Galliformes > Numididae > Numida > Numida meleagris. Next base: position 81,928,921 of record NC_034412.1, on the reverse strand, counting down.
ACTGGCTCTGTCTCTTAAAAAAGCACTCCCCCAGAATAAATGAGCATTTTTGTTAAAGTATTGGGATAGTGGAAGGATTATTATTCTGCTGGATAAGATCTTTTTTTGTTTTAAATAGTTCTAATTTTTTCCATGAGAAATCAGACACCTTGTTGGTGTTTTCCTATAGTAAACATACGGTCACTGAAAGGAAACAGGCTAGATGGAAGATCACCATAGTATTAAATTACTTCCATCTGCAAATGCTGTAAATCGCATAGACATAAAAAGAGAAGTTATGATAAGAACTCTGAAGTGTCATGTATCTGGATATTAAAATGTTCTTCTGCTAAGGACTTTATTCTACTGCCAAAATTAAGAAACACGAAGTCGTGACTCAGAAGCTGGACCCTGTCAAAGGCATTCTGCTCTAGAAATGCATTCTTCCTGTCAAATTTTCTTTTCCACTTTCTATGCAAAGGATGATCTTGGAATACTGACCATCTATTTTGATTTCTTATACATGCATCTTCTTAGTTACTGCCTTGACACTAGTTCTAAGAAAGACTGAAGCTGTGGAAAGTGTTAGAAAAGTAAAAAGCATGTTATAATTTATCTCCCTAAAAAGACATCACATTTTTCTTATTTTCATTTCAAATATATCTCAGGCTGTGAATTCAAACAGGCCATTTTCTGTATACATAGTTCTGCAAGCACCGAATCACTTACCACTTATAGTACTTACTTTCAAAATGTGGTATTCCATTTTCATGACAGGTGTTTTGGTCACTCATTTCATGATATTCTCTTGCCTGATGGTTATACAAGTCCTAAAATTATAACATCTTTTCCAAATTGCTTTGTTAAAACTTTTAATACAGTCTTACACTTCATGAAAACATAGATTAATTACACCTCCTTCAAAAATTTTATGAAATACAAATCTAAGGTAAAACAAATGCAGTACAAAAATATTGGTATTCTTGTAAGTATTTCTGGAAACAATGATATACAGATAAATATATAAGAAGAGTAAACTTCGTTCTTAGAGCACTGAGTATTTTCATTATTGTTAAAAAAAATTGCATTCTACATCTTCTTTCAAAAGGATTAATGTGTTTTATGGATTTCTGTAAGGTTAGTACAGCTTGCTTTTTGCTGTTCATTGCATGCTCTGAGAAAGCTCAAAATGTCAATTACTGTTTTTTTCTCTCAAGGAGGTCCTGTATACTTGCCTAACAAAATACATTACAAATAAAACAAAAACATATATGCAAAGACCACAGATATAAACATTTTACAAGGGTAATTCCCATTCCCATCTGTCTTTTCCTTGTGTATCAAACAAATTTCTGCACTGTAACAAAGGAAAGGCTTTTCCTTAAGTTGCTTTTCAATTGGAGCCTTGCCTTCATCTAAGCAAAGAGAGAACAAAAAAATGTTTGTTTATACATGTGGCTCTTTATAGTTGCTACTCAAAAAGTGCTGCATAGAAATATCCAGGACTTCTTTAGCAGAAGGAATACAAATGCACACATTGGAGATAATGACTATAGGTGAAAGTTCCTTTTGGCAGTTGTCCACACAGCCTGAAGACATTAACAAGGGGATCTCAGAGAGAGAGGCCAGATTTCTCTTCATCACTACCTAAAGCATTGTTATAGAGATGTCTGGCTCCAGGTTCAAGAAGTGCTTTCCAGCTAAAAAACTCCAGGAGTGTTCTTTGATTCTGCTTTTGATGGGCCCCTAGTAGCCCTCCCAAGGAGATAATGATGAAAGACAGTGATGAAGAAGCACAGAAATATTTTAAAGAAAATCACCCTCTACACAGACTTAGTCCTGAGGACTAAGCTAAGATGAAGAGAAGATGGGCTCCTGAAACAGATGCCTCTCCCTGCGATGTCTGATTCTGATATCAGATATTCTGGTATCAGAATATCAGAATTACACAGTACCACTCTTTTTAATCAAACTTTCTTCATTCAAATTCTGGCTTCTAGCTAGAATATTTTAGAAAAATATCTCCATTTCTCCAAAAGTAATGCCTCCTATTTATTTCTGTGGAAACTGTAACAGCTACAAGTAGCATAAAACTATTTGATAAGAGCAAATTCTTGTCTACAGAACACTGATTTTCAACATAGTCACCACCATTAGCTATGCATTTTTTTGCCCACAATGAACAAGAGCCTGCATGGCACTTATAAGGATCTGTATGTCTCTTCAGAACACGATGTTACTTTTGGAGCAGCCCTTGTATGAAACACCTTCTCTCTTCTGTTCAAACTGCTTGATGCTGACCATCTTTTCTCCACTTTGTTCTTCTCTACAGTTGATCAGATAATACATTTGAAAAATAGAAGGTATTTTCTGATTTCCATTCCCTATGAAATAGTTAGAAACAAATTTTCTGACACTGTTTCACCTGAAAGGCTCATCTACCTTTTCAATTAATACGATAGTGGTTTTCAGTCAGCTAAAACTATAAATTGAAAGTTAAATAAAGTTATTTGCCTGTAGAAAATAGTTATGTTGTGCTTGTAGGAGATACGCTGTAATAATTCTATGCCAGAGTATCAGTTGATAAATTCATATAAAATGTTTTAACTCATAAGCAGAATGTGAAGGTGAATGTCAAAGATATTTTAGAAGGGAGCAGACAGTGATCAGTACATCTATTAATAACTTCTAAAACTTGTTCCAGCTGTTGAATGGTAGAACTGATAATTCCAGCTGCTACACCAATCTTTTTTTTTCCAACCTGTTGATTAAAACAGGTGAAAAGAAGTGGTTTTTTAATAGATTGGGAAAAATCTCTGTGAAAAACTATGGGGAAATTAAGTTGCTGCAGAAATATGCAGAAATTATCTTCCTGTGATATTTTATTTTGCCTATTTTAAATGAGTACCAAATGCATTTGCCTGACCTGACTATGGTTGTCCATAACAAAAATATTTAATCTAAGCTTGCAACCCCAAAAACCCTTTATGGTTATTGAAAATAAATACAATTTTTTGATAAAATTTGTCACTCCCTGCTGTAAATGCCAGAAAGAAGTCAGAAGACTTTCACTCTTAAAGACTAGTTTCTCCTTTCCAACTGGGAGGTGAGCTGAGGGTGTGTATTTCATGTATACATTGTAGAGACTCAAGTGTGATGAAACACTCACTAATGATACTGAGAAGACAAGATATCAGCCTTTGATTTCTTTCAAGATACTTTCAAGAAACAGGACTCAGAGAAAGGAAGGAGGCATGTTTTTTTTAAGTTCTTCAGTTCTTCTTTGGACTGTTCCCAAAGATCTCATCATAATAATAATTTTAAATCTACTTTCTAGTACAAAACTACTGGCACCACAAAATGATGAGGCTGTCCAGATGGTAGTGCTGTCTTAGCACAAATAAAAACTGATTGGAACTGCAAGGTGAGTTGTATTAACAATGTTACATCACCTGTATTTCCAGTGTTTGTGGTACCTGATGTCATTACTGTTTGTGCTACAGATTTATAGGGCAGTGGCTTACTCTTCTGAACTATATCACCTATATCACCTGATATATCAATCATAAAACCATATCTGTCTCCATAAATTCATATAAATGTGGTCCTAGCTGTTGGTAGCACTGTATTGTTAGCCGACTAATGCTTTGGAATAGATGAAAAATAAATGTTTTTATATCTACTAAAGTTTAAATATTTACAGAAAGCATTTTAAGGTAGTCTTTCAGGACACTGAGAACCAGGACAAAATGGAAAGTAGATATGAGAATGCATAAAGTTAGAGAGCTTAAATAGTTAATTTTGTGATAAGAAAAATATTGAAGATAAACTACAACTGTTGTTAGCTGAGAAAGTATCAGTAAGTGGAGATGAAAAATAATATGTAAAGATAGGAGGCAGAATTCAGAAGAGCCTTTTTATATCAGTTAAACAAGATCTTATTTTGTTTAAGGATGTTTTCACTCCAAGAGCACAAATGGAAACAGCAGCGGTTTATTATGTGTATATTTGTACATACATACGCACGTATCTATTTCTTAACTTTTTTGCATAAAACAGTTTTATGATGATTTTATTTTATAAATAAACATTTTTTTTCCTGAGTGATGAACTTAATCCAACAGCATTCTTCTACACCATATTACTTCCTCAGACTCAGAACTTTATGATCCAAAATTCTGAGATACAAAACCTTATGTTCCTTTTCCTGCCTGCCATTCATACTGTAATGCATTTTTCTCTAAGCTATTTCTCTGATTCTTTCATCCCTTAATTTCTTAAAGTTTTCTTTTCTCATCTTTACAATGGCTGTTCTGAAAGTAATACCTCCTATTTTATCACACTGGTCCATAATGTCATAGGAGTTATGACAGTAGAGGTAGAACCTCCCCAGCAATATTCCATTACATTTTGTTGCCGTGTGACAGACAGTAGCAGAGGGGCAATCTGACTAAATGGCATCTGACGTGGAAGTGCCTATGAAGCAAAAGTGTGTCACTGAATTCCTCCATGAAGAAAAAATTACACTCATTGACATCCATTGATGTTCACTGAATGTTTATGGAGCCCAAACAGTGGATGTGAGCACAGCGTGGCAGTGGGTGGTGTGTTTCAGCAGTGGCAACAGCAACTTGAAAGACAAGTTATGCTCTGGATGGCCATGCAGATTTTAAGAGCATGGAATGCAGGCTCTTGTTCATCACCAGTGAAATTGTATAGCTAATGGTGGTGACTCTGTTGAAAAACGGTGTTTCATAGCTGAGAATTTTCTTTATCAAACAGTGTTATTATGCTCTTTGTAGCTGTTACAGTTTCCACAGCATTACTTTCGAAGCAATCTGTGTACTTCCCTGATTCTTCCATCACTTCAAATGCTGCAAAGTTTAATTTGTCCTTTAAAGTTTCTTAAATCTTAACTTCCTGTAATTACAGGTATGGAGCAGCTACTTCAATACTTACCAGCTTTACAACATAATTAACAACTTATCTCAATGATCTCTGCCTTTCTTTCAACATTGTTTCCAATACTTAATTAACAAATACTGCTTTTAAGTTTACACATCTTCATATTTTATCTCATATACTCAAAGAGTATGGAAAAGTATTTCATTATTTTATAATCTCCTTTAACTATTTCCTGAGGACTTTTATTTAAGACTAGCCTACATATTGATTGTTTCTCATTAATTGATAAGTATTAACTATCAATCTCCATTTGCCATGGTTTTGTCTCCTTTATTATTCTTTCTTCTATAAGTATTAACTCTTGGGAATCTTCATCACAACCCAATACAGAAGTTCATAAACAAATATGTATAAGCAAAATACTTAGTATCTATAGAAATGTTCCTGTTCTTTCTCATTTGTGTTTTTTTTCTTCATGACTTCCTTTTGTAGTCTTTATTTTGCTAATTTCTGAATTTCCCTCTGCAAAATGCAGAGAACTTTTTGTCTATTCTTCCATCATCTAACTTTTTGCTTGTTGTTAGTTTAGTCCTCAATCACTGTTGTGATTTGAGCATTTAGTATCAACAATAGACCTGCAATTTTTTATAACTAAATGTTAACTTTAATCTCTGATTAAATAGAAAAGTCCACTATCCATATTTCTCAACACAGTACCTTAAATAAACAGTTAATAAACAGTTAGTAAACCGTTAATTAATTAATAAATAGCTAGTAATCAGCACCTTATCAACAACTAAAATATTTTCTTTCTCCCTTACCATCTTAGGCTGATGAATTCCATGAGGAAAGAAAACAAAGGCAATGACAATTATTATTTTTGTACATGGGTTAAAGGGTATTAGAAAGAAAATGAATCAAAGACATGAAGTATTTTCACTGTGCCTGCTGCAAGTCACTGCAGAATTTTACTTTCTCTCTTATTTATTAAGGAAAAGACAAATTACCCTGATGTCAAGGAAATACAGCAGGGAGGAAAATGAAACAAACGGCCAGTGTATGGAAATATTTCATGTTGTTTCACTGAAGGTACAATTTTCTTTTAAGTTTTGATTTTACATTTCTGAGGAAAAAAAGAACACTTCATGGAAGCATATCAGCAATTAAAATTCCTTTGTTCTTCAAAAGTACTAATAATTCAAATCCTTTTTTCTACATTTCCCCCCACAATTTGGGTCTCAATTTTATTTTCCATGCTTGTTTTACTGCCTAAGTCCCAGGTTCATACTCAGTTTTCCCAGATCATTCTTCCAAGGTTTATATTATCCCCCGTTATCATACACATCCCAGGAGCTGGGCCTCTGTGTCTGCAGGTAGGGCTGCATTCCTCAGTCCTAACTAATTCTGTTTGTATAACCAAAATTGTAATGTTTCTCTATTATGGATTCCTAGCTTTTCATTCATATAATCCATTCTATTTAAATGTTCTAAGGCTGGAAATTTCTTTACGTTCATCAGTTTTCATGATATTCCAAGTCTTAGTTTTACTTTTTACTTCCTCATACCTTCTTAATGTGTAGTTACACCTTTGTGGAGGCATATACCTCACAGTATAAGGCTTCTTGAACACTGCAGTAACCGCAGTAAGAGCTGCGAAGTTAATAAGGATGTCCCAGAAATATTATTTCTCTGTGTTCTGGCAGCAGTGTCCATTTCTTGGCTCTGAAGACTAATAACAACTGGCCTCTGCTGGACAAGAAAATGAGGCTGTCAGAAATCTTGCACAGTATCTCAAATGTGCAAAAATGTTGCTGCTAAGATCAAATCAATTTAGATGCTTCAGACACAGAAGAAGGAACTTTTAGGGATTTCTTAATACTGAGGGTGGAAATTGGAACTCTGTAGACCAATCTTTTACATCAAGACTAATGTATACCATTTTTTACCTTCAGTACTTTAATGAAAAACAAGTGCTGCAGAGTGGGACTATGTGTCTGAGAACTTCTAGCAGATTGCTGCATGGCTTTGTGTGCATTTCTATGCAATTTCTGCATTAGAAGTGCTGCACGCTTAGTGTTCTTCTGCTTTGTGGTTATGGGGGCACAGAGGACATGGAAGTACATGAAAGTGGAAGAGAGCAGCGATGCAAGATACCTGCTTATGAACCACTTACCAGAAAACTTGTCTTTCAGTAGCACCTGTGAGAGCCTTGTAGAAACATACATTTGATTTTTCTTTTATACCATGAATAATGAAATGCTGCCAGCATACATTTTTCTCTGCCAGATATATATTTTGCCTTTTTGTGGAATGACTGAAACAGAAAATCGTCTCCCTCAATGACTAGGGTGATGTTCTCTATGTTTTCAGATAAGATTTGGACTTCTTCCATAAAGATGTTATCTGATTTATGGCAGTACCTACTGTGATGCCTGCTAGGCACTGACTTCCCACCTGACCATAGGAAACAGCTGCAGAGGAGTAACAAAACTGGCAACTTAATTCCAATGAGTGGGAGGTCGATGCGGCATCTGTCTTTCTTATCTTCTGCTTATTTGTGCGGCGGCACTTTTTTCCTCTTTTTCTGGTTAAAAAGTCTCTCAAGCATTTCTGTAATGCTTGCCTCATTGCATGTTTTGTTAGGTATTCAGATTTCTGTAACTCATTTAGGACTTGTTTTATTTTAAACAGAGTGGGTAAAGTGGATGCAGATTTTTCAGTTTATGTATCTCCTAGAGTTAAGATTATGATAATACAATCTGTTGGAAGTAGGTTTATGCAATTGACATGTATGAAAAAAGAAAAAAAAGTAGTGCCTACTTCTACAGACACTACAATAGCAACACTAAGAGAAAAAAAATAGTATATAATTGTTTATCTTCATTGTTACTTGTCTATCTTTTATCCTCAGACCTTACTCTTTGTCAGTGCTATGAACTGACAAACCATCTTTCTGAAATAACATGAAACCAGAGGAATTTGGCTAATATTGCGTATGTCTTACCATAAAGGAATGATTAAGTACCCAGAGTTGGAGCACGCAAATACCTTCTAAGATGATTTCTGAATTCTCCACTAAAACGTCCTGAAGTTACTGAACTTTAAATAATGTGTTATCATTTTTTCCCATTATATTGTGAGAAAAATCTACAAATTTCTCTCTGTTTTGTCCACAGAGTACGCTTACAGGGTTGGTGAGTGCCAGACTCAGCTCTCTATCTCAGTGGAGCATTCAAATTCACTGTCTCTAGGCACTGCCCTCAGAGTATTCTGTGATGTTAATGCATCTTCCACCACTTCAGCACTGCGGCTCAGAAGGAAGCAATATGAGTGGAAGTGAGGTAGCGAGAAAGGTGTGGAAGTAGGTACTTCCAGTGCAGAAGTACATGATGGTACTGACTCATTGTTGTTGCACCTCAGTCTTAAACTTATGTATCTGTGGAGTTAGAAGGCTGTGATATAAACATGTAAAGAAAAGGTGAAATAACGTATCAGGGGAGATAAATTTCTCTCTGAAAAAGAAATCAGTGGGACTCAGTCTCCAGTTGCTTTTGTAAATATCAACACTGTCTGATACTTAGCATTACATGACTAAATCACCATGAGTTAGAATAAAAAACTGCATTAAATGTCATTAAAAACAGGTATTATATTCAACTGTATTATACATATTTAAAACATTCTACATATGCCAAAGTTTCTTCGGTGTTCTTCAATTAACAGACATTTGTGCAATAAAAAGAGATAAAAAAGTAAGTCAAAGACTAAAAAAGAAAGTAAATGGCATTGGGGAGGAAAAAGAGCACAGGAAATACAAGTTTCTTGGACAAAAAAAAAAGAAACTGAATAGAATAATTAAACATTTAGGAATGAATGGAATCTACTAAAACCGAAAGAAATTACTTGAAATTTTTTTTTGACTGAAAAGAGAAAGTGAGGTATTCCATAGAGGCTGTAAAGAAAGAAGGCAATGCAGTTTTGCATTAAAAGCCAGAGTAGATAGGAATTTCTCTGCTATACTTTATCCAGCTTTTTCTGTGTTTCGTTTTTGAATACAGGTCAGTACTGCCAGTCAGGGGAATCCATGAGCTATACTGTTCAAGACAAGTTAGAAATATCTTCCTTACGGTATTGAATGATGTCTTGAACCATTTTTGACAATGAGAAAACAAGGAGACAAATAAAGAAACTGATTTTTTATCTCAATACCTGGGAAATATTCAAATATGACATGTTTTGTTATTTGTGGATAGCAGTCCACCTGAGTTCTCAAAATTCAGCTGAAAATATAAACAAATAGAGTAGCTTTGTACTAGCATAGGTGAATACAAAAAAAAAAAAAAGAGTAAAGATGTAATAAAAAGAAGTAATAAAGCACTAATAGACCTATAGAAAGTACATGTCTATGTATCTAATAGACCTTTACAGGGAGTCATAGTCTTAAGTCAAGTATCCTTCAAGGAGAGCTAAGTTTGGATGGTTCCAGCTATTTATGATTGAAAGACTAGGACTGAACAACCTCTACTTGAAGTAAATAGAACGTTTTTTATTCATTTCAATGGGTCTTGGATATGTTTTAGTATGGAGGAAAAAATGTGTATGACATAAAATTGGAAAAGGTAGTCAACACAAAATAAGAGAGAAATTGACTAAATGCAATGAATCTTGGAGTCTGGGAACAGAAAAATGTCTGCAGGAGGGGGAAATTAAGTGAGAAACAATTTCAAGAGTCATCTAAGCTGTAGACGAAGTGTATTTAGTCATTACACATTTTTTTTAAATTTGTGGATTTCCAAGGTAGTGTATAAGACTGATAGAAATGAATGAAGAAATGAATGATGTGACTTCCTCTGTAATGTGTTCTACAGAAATGTCAATGTTAAATTTAGTTTAAACCACATCCAATAAAGACTTGGGGAAACTAATCTACTGTGAGGAGAAGGTTGTAAGATTTTACTAAGGTGCCAGGATATCATTTTGATTAATAGGATATTAAATAACACTCAGTAATTTGGCTGGTCATGAATTAATCTCTTTTCTTCTTGTTGGTAAATCTTATAACTTACTTATCACTGTGTTAGACATTTGATGTAAGACATTAAAACATTTTGAACATTTTTTTAGATTACTTAATTATAAACTTTGTGACTGTTTTATCTCGTACTATTTGTTTGATGATATCTCACTGCATTAAAAAGTCTAGAGGAATCTAATGACTGACTCAGTAAAGAAAATTTACCATTAACAGTAATTAGGATGAACACCTGGTTGTAAGCAAAAGACATAAAAATGGTTTCTTAGTGAGGCCCTCATTACAGAGTAGAAGAAATATCAGATTTTGTTGTTTGTAGTGAAAAACAAACAAAAAAATAAGGTATGAATACAGAGAGACCACTGAAAAAGGTGAAAAGACACATTGGGTGGCAGATCCAATTTAAAATTTTATTATGACAAATAATAAAACTTCAAAAATATTAATCTACGGAACTGTTCAGAATGTGCCAGAGTGGACACATTCACATTCAAAGAGGATTCCAAAAGACAGGTATTTCATATATGACTAGAAAGTACAGTGAGGATGTAATTTTTTTTTAAAGCACGTATTCATATTACAGAGGATATGTAAATGAATATGTACACAAATTTTTTAAAAGACTTTCTTCTAAGGCCCAGATAATATTGCTTCAATTTTGGATGGCTTTCTTAAGTGTGTCTTAGAATAGTAACCTCCAATCTTCCATTCTAATTCTTAAACAGAATAGCCTTATTCTGATAGGTTACCCCTCTTCCATCTACTACCTACCTATTTAAAAATATTTAACATTTTACACTTTTTTTTTACTATCATGTACTTAAAAGACATCATAGATAGGGTTACCACAAATCTCTGAAACAGTTTACAAACATACAAGTGATGTTTCTTCTGGAGAAAGTCTGGAAGAGGGCATGGATATGTCAGCACTAGGTGAAAGGAAGCTAAGATGCTGTTTTTTCATTCCTGTTTCAAGCTTTTTGAGCCCCAGAAAGAATTGGGGAAAAGAAAGAAGCATGATAGGCCCTCATTTCTTATGTTGCACCACATTCTGCCTGCAAGAGTATCCGCAAGGGACCTACACTGCTCGCAGAGAGAGATATGAAAGATCAAGAGAGTCATGCGTGTTTTCACTGTAGTCCTAGGATCAAGGTGACATCAACTGCCAGTAAAGAAAATGAAAATATGTAAGAACATAATTGAATAGGAAAAGTAAAACAATATTAGAAAATCAATTATAATAATAATGACTAATAGAATTGACATCTGGAACCACTTTGCATCTGTACTGAGTAATTGAGCTGACTAATTGAACCAGTGTTTTCTAATTTTCAGGACCAAACTTATGTAAAATTATGTAAAATAAAATTATGTAAAAATGTATGTAAAAATTAAGCAAGGAAGATTTTCTGAAAATACAAAAATGTCCAAAATTTATCCTATAATTTCCAGGAAACAGCTGGAATTACTCATGATCTTGTGAGCTTAATCATTGCAAATCATATAATTACACTGTATGAACAGTAAATGTTCAGACCAAGATTTGCCTTTGTTTTCCTTCATTTCACAATGCAAACACGCAAACTTTATACTTTTTTTCTCCTTTTTGCTGTCACAGGGCTGATTTTATTTTATACAAGTAAAGTCTTGTACAAATTTAGGCCTGAGAAAACATTGTCTCATAGTGTGGTGTCCAAATTTAATTTCCTTAGGTAGTTCCTTAGGTACTGTTTTGGTGGAAGACTCTGACCCTGGACTTTGGAGGTCCAGCTGTTCTCTATTTCCCCTAGAGAAAAGGTGGTAATTCACCTTTGGAAATTATTTAAGTCATGCAACACAAAGTGATAAGCAGAATCTAGAATTAGATGCGTAAGAAAAATTTTTAATATTGTATTATAATGCCATGATATAAAGCCAAGCTAGAAGAAAATCTAATGCAGACACAACTCGATTTTCAGCAATTTGTGACACATTCTGAGAAACCCATAGCTACTAGTTAGTAGATATTTTCCTGGTGTATCTTTCACACTGTGAAGGCACTTACAGACCTGACTGTCCCTGCCCAACCTCAACTGGGCATCCCTCAGTCATTCCTGTGGCCACTGAGCTTCATTTTAGACCAGCCAGGGCCAACAGGTCTTGCTCTGGTGATGTCATAGATGCTCAGAGAATCAGGATCATAGGAGGTGGAAGTGGGTTCTGGAGATCACCTAGTCCGATCCTCTGCTAAAGCAGGTTCCCTACAGTAGGTTATACAGGAAAGCGTCCAGATGGGTCTTGAATATCTGCAGAGAAGGAGATTCCACAACTTCTCTGGGCAGCCTGTTCCAGTGCTCTGTAACCATCAAAGTAAAGAAGTTTTTCATCATGTTTGGAACTTCATGTTTGTGCCCATTTCCCCTTGTTCTGTTCCCGGGCACCACTGAAAAGAGCCTGGCCCCACCTACTTGACACTCACCTCATAGATATTTATTAACATCAAAAAGCCTTCCCTTTTACAGGAGATGCTCTAGACCCCTCATCATGTTTGTGATGCTCTGCTGGACTCTTTCTAGAAGTTTCCTGTTTTTCTTGAACAGAGGAGCTTGTAACTGGACACAGCATTCCAGACGTGGCCTCACTAAGGCAGAGTAAAGGGGGAGGATCACCTCCCTTGACCTGCTGGCCATGCTCTTTTTAGTGCACCCAACGGTACCGCAATGATGGCCACAAGGGCACACCACTGGCTTGTGGCCAAATTGTCGCCCACCAGGAGGCCCAGCTCCATCTCTGCAGAGCTCCTCTCCAGCAGGTCAGCCCTTAATCCGTATTGATGCATGCAATTATTCTTCTCTAGGTGCAGAACTCACCATTTGCCCTTGTTGAACCTCATCAGGTTCCTCTCCACTGAACTCTCCAAATTGTCCAGCTCTCACTTAATGGCAGCACAGACTTCCTGTGTGTCAGCCAGTTCTCACAGCTTTGCATCATCTGCAAACTTGCTGAGAGTGCATTCTATTCCTTCATCCAAGTCACTGAAAGGCGTTGAACAAAAATGCTGAACCCAGTACCGACCCCTGAGAACACCACACCACTAGCTGCAGGCCTATGACTAGACTCTTCACCATTTGTTACAACCCTCTGAGCTCTGCCAGTCAGAGGGTCTGCTGATCTATCTTACACTTCCTAAGCTTACCTATGAAGATCACTGTTAATTGTCTTCTGCCACTCCTGAACAGACCCCAGGCCTAGTTTCTGCCTTTATCATGTCTGCTGGAGGACTCTGGTGACTAGCACTCTTCTCTACCCATTGCGGCTAGGCCCTGCTTGGTGATATACCCACCTGCTCTGAGATACCCTTGGCTTCCAGCTCATTCTCCCTTATGCAGTAGCCCAGTGCTCATAGCTCTCTGGAATTCTACTCCTGGCTTGAAGCTACCAGAATCATAAATGTTCAGCTACTTGAATCCATGTTGCCTTTGTGGGGACTTCAACATCCTGAATAAGAAATTCAGGCCATTATGCTTTAAGAGTGGTGAGGTCTTCCTTGAGAGTTGTATAATGTTCTTATGAAGATGCTGTTTAAATTTCCATCCATGAAGAAGGGTGTCACTTTCCTATATTTGGCTAGAGAAATTCTCCATTGGTGATGGACACTCATCTTTTAAGATGTATCTGGAGTTTATTTAGATATATCATGTAACACAGAATGCTTGCTTTAGTAAAGACTTTGTGTTTCAGAAGCAGAGGTGATGATTACATTTTTGAGCAAGGCACTGTACAGTACTGCTGTTTCCTGTGTCAAGCTTGTGCATCAGTGGTAGGATGTTGCATTTTATTTAGACCTGTCTTTTGTCACCTCATAGTCAAAAAAATCATTGAGTTCAGGGCTGAGCATGCACGCATGCACTCATCGAATTTCAGACAGCTCCTCAGTATCAGGAGGAGGATTTTTAATTTCATTTTAATCTTTGGTGGTCATTTTAACATCCAATTCTTCAGTTAAAATGGGGAGTAGGAAAATTTGGTACTTTGAATGCTTTTCTTTTGATTCATCAATGACAGCATGCACTAAGAAACTGTTTTATTTACAGTGTGCTTCCTCCTCCTCCAAAGACACGTTTACTACACTAAAATTCAAAATAAATACATTATAAAAAAAAAAAGGATCCAACAAAGTTGTTTATTGCAATTGCTGAAGCAACCGGAAATATTTATTGCAAGTGTTTCTACAGTACTTGTAAGAAGTCTTGTGGGATGATTTTCTTAAATGAGGTTAGACTACAGCATGACCAAGATGAACTGTTACTTCATAAGCAGTCTTAGATGTAAAAAGTGTTGCTTGATAAATGTATGCCAGAGAAATGATGAGAGAAAAGGAATGACATTACTTCAAACAGCTTCCAGCAGCTGCTGAACAATGAACACCTTGAAGATCTGCTCTTCAGTGTACCCTAAGCCTGCACATCTCACAGAGTTACAAAAAGAACTGGCAAGGAAAATTAGCTTGAATGAGATTTCCCGTTAGCCAATAACACAGAGGACGTACAGCAATATTATTGAATTCTAGGTATTTAAGTGCCAAGAGACTTCTTTCTGCTGTGCTGAATGAATGGAAGAAAGAACATCCATACACCAGAATGGGAGCTCACAAGCAATAGAATGAGAGTTCACAAAAATGCCAGATCATGTCACTTATCCTCTATACCATCATGTTCACTGAAATGAACAGAAGATATTCCTACTTCAAAGGAGGGAGTATTTCTCCACTGTACTGGAGCTCATTCAGAACTGTGAAACATATATGACTTTGGAGTAGGACTAGAAAGTGCTTTGAGCAAGTTTGCTGATGATACTAAATTAAGAGGAGCTGTTGACTCTGTCAACTGCTATCGAGTTCTCTCTGGTGGAGACGCCTTGTGGAGATCTAGACAAATTAGAAAGCGAGGCTATCACCAATTGCATGAAGCTTAATGAGAGCAAGTACTGGATTCTGCACCTGGAAAGGGGCAACCCTGGCTATACATACAGGCTGGGGGATGAGACACTGGAAAAGCAACCCCACTGAAAAGTTCTTGGGATCTTGCTCAACAGCAAGTTGAACATGAATAAACTGTGTGTCCAGGCAATCAGGAAGGCCAACTGTATCCTGGGATGCATCAAGTGCAGTATTGCTAACTGGTTGAGGGAAGTGATTATCCCCCTATACACTGCACTCACCTTGAGAATCAATGTGTGAGCAAGTGTGGGAATGAAGATGCAGCCCCACCTTGAGCATCGTGTGCAAGTTTGGGTGCCACAGTAGAAAAAAGACCTAGAACTATTGGAGAGCATAGACAGGAGAGCTGCGAAAATGGTGAAGGGTTTAGAGGAGAAAACATATGAGGAGTGGCTGAAGTCTCTTCGTTTTTCAGTCCAGAGAAGAGGAGACTGAGGAGGGACCACAACATGGCCTATAACTTCTCATGAGGAAGCAGAGGGGCAGGCACTGATATTATCTCTCTGGTGACCAGTGATAGAACTCAATGTGACAGCATGAAGCTGTGACAGGAGAGCTTTTGGTTGGATATCAGGAAAAGTTTCTTCACTGATAGAGTGGTCAAGTGCTGGAACAGACTCCCCAGTGAAATGGTTGTGGCACCAAGATTGCCAGAGTTCAAGCAGTATCTGGACAATGTTCTTAGTCATATGGCCTGACGCTTGGGTGGTCCTATGCGGAGCCAGGAATTGGACTCAGTGATCTTTGTGGGTCCTTTCCAACTGGAGATATCCCATGACTCTATGATTCTAAAGGTCCATATACTGCCACCGATAAGTCTGTATTTCAGTAGCTGCTGCACTTTTCTGTAAGGGCCAAATTGCTTCCCAGTCCTTCTTCCTTAATGGTAGGCATACAGTACATGCAGATAAAAAGATAGGAAAAAAAAAAAAAACAGCAATCCCATTTTTGTTTATTTTTGGAATTTACTCCATTTATACAAATTCTCCATGAGTTTGTAAAGAGATTCAGATTACCTGCAAATGTCACAGCAAGTGGTTTAAATAAAGAGCAACAGAATGATGTGTTTGGCAAGGTGACAATAGTGGAGAAGGAAATAATCTAAATATCCTGTGTCTTCTCTCCTCTCTCAGTGATAGCATTCAGAGACCAAAACTTTTATTATACAGAAATGAGAACATGTAAACAGGATAAAAGGGAAAAGGAAAGTGGAGAACTGTGAAGAATCTTGATGGCATTAACATTTCTGTGACCCAGTCATGCTTGTTATTAGTAGCTTTCACGAAGTATTTTACATATAAATACATCTATTGGATTAAAAATGGATACCAGCTCTGACTTCTAGCTTACTCTACAAGATGCTCTTTATGCAAAGGTGAAGTTTACAATGAACAAATTAATGCCATCTGCTCGTAGTATACAGTACATTGTATTGCTTGCAGTTAGATTATACTCAGAATATACTATTAAATACTGATGGAACTGTGAATTTAACAGCTATTTCAGTTAGTGGTTGTATCTTTTAATGTATTTCATTATGCTATATGTTATTAGAATATGTTCTATGGCTTGTAAGGCAAGGAACATGAAATGGTTACCATTTGAATCTTCATGAACTATTACTATAAAATAATAAGCTAACATAATAGACTAAATGTAGCTACTACAAGATTGCCTCCAGCTGTAAAGGCAACTTGGTCTGATATTTCTACTGTCCCTTCCATTCCTACGCTTCTCTGTTCAGTGTTTCAATCCATTAACACAGGTGAGACAGATTTACAGCAGTGTAATGTTAGCAGAATAGAGTAATTCATTTGTTAATGCTTCTCTCAGAAGGAAAATATGACATTTCCTGTTCAAACTAATGTAGACTAAAAATAAATTAATTCACAAAGTATTCAAATATTTTAGGGGGAGTATAAATTGTTAATTTGGTTGGTATTACTCTTTCTGCTTCCATAGTGGGCACTGACAGAAAGGTTTAAAAAGTTCCTCTGATGGAAATTCTCAATTTGTCATTAAGACCAAAATCAATTACATAATTAACCAGAGTAAAAATATCTACACTGAAGAGGCCGCTTCTTCCTTCTACATAACAGCTACAGTTACATCCCAGCTACTTAATGCTCTAGAAGACATATTGATACTATTTTCTTAATTCAGAGAGAGATTCTCTTAATTAGAAAATGCAATAGCAAAATTGACTGTTCTGCTTTACTCCCACTGAATCCAATTGTTACAACAAGAGCAGTGGTGGATCTATGCTTGAGAATCATTCTTCTTGTATGACTTTGACGTGATCGTTTTTTGATCTCTATCTACCTGTTCTTTCGTTGAACTGCTGGATATTTACAATTAAAAATAAGAAGCTGATACTCCTTAATCTGGCAAAATGTCTTGTTTCAGAACAGTTTAACTATATTGATGAAGATAATAAATGTTAAATATTAAGCCCTTGGTAATTTGTTGTTCAAGTTATACAGGGAATAATGAATCTTCCTACATCATGGAATTAACTTTGAAGTTCTTGGTGATCTTGATGTCATAGTTTCACAACTTCAACTATGATGAAAGAGTTTCCTGAGGTTATAGATTAAAAAAGAGTAAAGAATGCATGCTTACTCAAAACAATAAAGAAATCATCACTTTCAAGTTTTTCCGTACTAATAACCTTGATTATATTTGAAGGTCTACATGTTGAATAAATAGCAATAGACATCATTCTAGACCTCCCAGGAACATGCCCAAACTTGGAAAAAATTATTAGGTTAGGTTCTGTGACAATTGTTATTTGCTGATCACATACTTAGTAGTTTGCTATTTTTTTTAAATCTCATAGATGTAAAAATTTAAAATCTACATCTACAAATACATCAATTTTTTTCAAAGTAAACTGGAATACATTTTTTGAATGTTGCAGTATTTTTCCTTCTTTGGTAACAATTTCACATGTTTATTTTGGAAGTTAATAGCGTAACATATGCTTCTGTCAATGATATATCAACAAACTGTATTTATATTGTATTGTATGTTCTTGTAGCCCACCACAGCTGAGGTCTGATTGAGACTATAGCCTCAAGTGACTATAAACCAAACAATTATTTTTTAAACTAATGTGTATGCCTCCTAATGATTCACAACATTAAACTCTCACTTGGCAGGACAGCAAAACCTCTTTTCTTCGCTCTAGGCACAAAAATCCTGCTGAACATTTTTTTTTAAATGGTCGTGGGTGACCAAAATGCAATTTAAAACTTCAGTGGTATTTGCTCAGGGTTGCTTGCTTACTTGTAATTGTTTCCAGAATGTTTGTTTGGAAATTTGTTAGATTATGTATCACATGCAATAACTCAATATGCCAAATGCACTGCTGTAATACTTGGCACTGCAATTGGTTATGCTTATTTCAGCACCACTTAAAATAGCTAGTTCATTATGTAAACAAGAATAAAGGTGATTTCAGTCTATGGTTCTTTTTTTCTGCATGCAATAGCATTAAATGAGTTGCAGAAAGAGATTTGTGACTATATGTTTTGCATCATATTATAGTCACTTTTCCCCCTTGATAGCAAAAGTAAACCATTTTTTCTTTTTTTTTATACATTTTTTTTCTTCCTTCCTATCATTCTTTCCTTTCTCTTTTTTTTTTTTTTTTGAGGGGGAGGGAGGGAGGTTTGAAGTTGCTTTTATTTTGGAATCTGGAGTAAACTTCAAATGATTGTAACTGAAATCAGACACATTATACCAGATGTGTGATATCAAAGCTAATGCAAGATTAGTTGCATCTTAAAATAATATACCTCAGACAGAATCACAAAATTAGAAAAGTTAAGACTGGAAAGGACCTTCAAGGTCATCTACTGCAACTGCAATATGGTTTTAGAGTACATGATTTTAGAGAACAGCAGAAATAACAGCAACATAAACACTAATATTAATTGAACACTAATTTATGAGAAAATATTATGATGTTCTGCAATGAACTACTACTACCTTGATGTTCTAAGTAACAATTATATGACTGTTGGAATTCCTGCTGAATTATGAATTTACAGAATAAATTGGAAGCTTGAAAGGTTACCTCTTATGATCATGTAGTTAAATTGTCCTGCTCAATCAAGGTCTAGCGAGAGATGCTGTTCAGGACTATCCCCCATAGAATTTTGATTATCTCCAAGGATGGAGACCCCACAGTCTTTGTAACCTATGCCAGTAACCAGCCACACACACAATAAAATAGTGTCTCCTTGTGTTCAGATAGAATTTCATGTGTTTTTACTGTGTACCTGCTTCTTCTTGTCCTGTCAGTGGACACTACTTAGAAGAGTCCAGGCTGAACAGTCCCAGCTCTCTCAGCCTTTCCTTGCTTATATGACAGATGATCCAGTTCCTTAATTCTTTGTGTCGCTGCACTGGACTCACTCCAGTGAGTACCTATCTTTCTTGTACTGGGGAGCCTAGAACTGGATACAGAATTCCAGATGTTTCTCAACATTGCTTGAGAGTGAACCAATCATCTCCCTCAACATGCTGGCAGTGTTCTTCCTCATGTAATCCAGGAGGCTGCTTGCCATTTTGGTTGGAACAGTGCTTTGCAGACTCATGGCTGTCTTGTTGTCCACCTCGCCTTTAAACAGTACATATCTATGGGTTGCACAGTTTTCCTTGAGTGACACTTTTCATCTCAACCTGAGACAGAAGTCTGAAATGGTATAGGTGGATTATACTTTCAGGTTTTTATTTCCCTCTACATAGATGGTGCTTAGACTGAAGAATCGGGTTGAGAGCTGGCTGGGAAGGAATTACATTTCTTCATAGCCCATACTGTGTTGTGTTTTGAATGTGTCTAAAACAGTGTTGATAAAACATCAGTGTTTTGACTATTGCTGAACAGGCCTTACAAAGCTTAAAGTCTTTGTCTTTTTCCCATTCTGACCCCCCTGATGAGTAAGCCAGGGTTGGACATGAAGCTGGAAAGGGAGGCAATCTGGACAGCTGACCCAAACTGACCAAAAGGGAGAGGGGTTTGGAGTGAAGTAGTTATTGCTTAGAGACTGTCTGGGCATCAGTCTGTTTGTGGGGTGTTAATGGGTTGATTTTATGTCACCTGTTTGTTTTTATTTGTTGTTGAGTTGCCTGTTTTCTTTCTTCCTCTTTCTTCTTTACTTATTAAACTATCTTTATCTTGACCTGTGAGATTTACTGTTCCTTATTCCTGTTCTCTCCCCTGTCCCACTGGGGCTGAGGGGACTGAGCAAGGGGCTGTTTGGTGCTTAGTTGCTGGCTAAGTTCAGCCCACCACAGATGTCTGCACTTTAAGTCCATGTATCCCATCCCAGATACCATCCTGATGTGCAGATAACAGAAGGTTTGCATAGTCTGGCTCACTAATTTTCTGATAGTGTGTGCTAGCATACTGCTAAGAACATGGAGTTTCCAACTGTGTGAACATTTTATATGAATAATAGCTTTTAGTTCAGACCTTATTCTTGAAAATAATCCTAAAGACTTACCGTGGGTAGCCTGTTTGTCACATTTGTGTTGCATCAACTAAGATAGTTTACTTTCTCTGTCAAAACAACTGAAAATATAGACAGTTGACTAGTGCAATTTGCATAACTTTTCAGACTATGCTAAATAAGTTAAATATGTATTATTCATGATAACCTACCTCAGAAACATTACCATCAAACAGAAATGCTGTTGATCTGCCACTGTCATATACCGTTTCATAATAATATTTTTGATACAAAGCTCAGAAATGTTTGGTTCAGAAAGAATAATTGTAAAGGAAGCAAGAGTGAGGTACTTAACTTAAAAAAAAACCTAGAACTTCAATAACCTGGAGATAGAAAATTAATTAAATGTATAATGAATTATTATGTGTGTATTATTCCCAACACTCTACCATAAAAGTTATGAAGAAAATAAATAAAATTCATATGTCTTAATGAAATACAAACCTGCAAAACAATTCACCTGTGTACTGGTGTTACAGAATTGAAAAATATTACGTTTTTAACTTAAAAACTTAGAGCCTACTTTTAGGCAGATGTAATTCTTACTACTCATATCTTGAGTAAATCTTGAGATAATGAGGAAATCTTCTGAGTATTTTTAAAACTTTTCATTGCCAAAAGACTGTCTGAAGAGTGGCCTACAAAAGGGAAAAGACAGGTTGATGATGCTCATATTGTTCTACCTATGTTTCTTAACTCAGGTACTGAGGTTTGGATCTGTACTCTTTTTACCTATTCATGGTCTCTTGAATATGTCAGGGAGATGAGACACATTCTAGCAATGCTGACTTAGCTTATAGAGATCCACTGTCTTCCAATCCATATGGAGCGAATAGTTGAACAGAAAGATTTTTCTACCTATCTACCTAGGTAAAGCTGAGGAAGTAGAATGTAAGGAAGTATAAACATGCAAACAGCCTGGAGAAGAGAAGAGTGAGAGGGGATCTTTTTGATGTTTATAAATATCTAAGGGGTGAGTATCAAGTGGGTGTGGCCAGGCTCTTTTCAATGGTGCCAAGCAACAGGACAAGAGGGAATGGGCACAAAGTGGGATGCAGGAAGTTCCAAACATGAGGAAAAGCTTCTTTACTTTGATGGTTACAAAGCACTGGAACAGGCTTTCCAGAGAGGCTGTGAAGTCTCCTTCTCTGGAGATATTCAAGACCTGCCTGAATGCTTTCCTGTATAACCTCCTCAAAGGAACCTGCGTTAGCAGGGGATTGGACTAGGTGATCTCCAGAGGTCCCTTCCAACCCCAAAAATTCAGTGATTCTGTGATTCTTCAAAGCATCCCATATTGTGCTGTGCATTCCATTTATGGCTAAAATAGCTTTGAAAACACATCAGCATTTTGCCTATTGCTAAACAGTGCTTGCACTGCATCAAGGCTGTCTCTCTTGCACTTTTGCCATCCACTGAACAGACAAGGGGTCTGCTGGGAGGGGACATAGCCACAGCTGTTGACTGAAAGTGGTGAAAAGAATGTTTCATATCAAATGGCATCATGCTCAGCAATTAATTCTTAGGGAAAGGAGGAAGGGGCAACACTCAAGCCTTTAGCATTTGTCTTCCCAAGGAAGCATGATGC
This sequence comes from Numida meleagris, assembly GCF_002078875.1. NCBI lineage: Eukaryota > Metazoa > Chordata > Aves > Galliformes > Numididae > Numida > Numida meleagris. The sequence continues at coordinate 81,906,920 of NC_034412.1, read as the reverse complement.
ATTCTGAGGTCCTGCTTTCTAGAAAGTGAATGCAACGATGCCTGCTTAAGAGAAATAAAGAACCATTTTATCTTTTTGGTTTTCTTCTGAGCACAGTTTTTGTTTTCCCTGTAAACTGTTCTTATCTCAATCTTAAAGTCTTCTCCCTTTTCATTATTTTCTTCCAATCCTGTGGGAGAGAGGAGTAAGTTAGAAGCTGGGTGGGTGTTGGTCAGGATCAACATGACAGTGGTAAGATTTTTAACTAATCTGTAAAATATTCTGTGCCTGAAGAATAGCAACACCTCTATTCAGAAATAGAAAAAAAAAAAAAACAAAACAAACAACAACAACAAAAACACACATACACACACACACACACACACACACACACTACTTTTCCAGGCCAGTATTAGTCTGTTAGCTTGGCTCTATTACTGTTTTAAGTCAGACAATAAATTTTGAAGGAAAGGAAAATTCAGAACATGGCACTAAATAAAGAGTATGACACATTTTCAGCAATATTTTATGCAGGCTATGTTGTATCACATAGTATCTTCTTTTATGGTAGGAATTGATAGATGACTTAATGCTGCAGAGTTAATCTATTTAAATTTAGATGTAGAAATTAGTGCCCCACAGGAGATTTCAAGCAGAAATGTCAGGATTAACAAGCTACAAACCAGAGAACGTACCTGGAAAAGGAGATAGATGAGAGTTTTTTTTTAATTTGTGAGCTACAGTAGCTGGAAGATTCTATGAATACAGAAGGTGACAGGTTCATTATGTGGGAGGAATTAAATGACAGTGTTGACTGGTGTAAAATAGAATGAAATTAATAGCACAAAGAATTTTCAGTCCTGCATTTTCTCTGTTGTGTGTAGAGATTTACAGGCTTTCCATGTTTTCACTTCTTAAAGCAAAGACCTTAAGAAGAGAGTATGATGGCATTTCAAACACTTTAGGAGGATAAACATCAAGATACAGATGAACTACTTAAGTTACAAATAACACCAGCACAAGATCAAAAAAATTATAAATTAGTAATGAATATATTTTGACTGCAAATGAGAAGACAGATTCTAACCATATGAAGAGTGATATTCTGGGAGCATTCCAATGAGATAAAAGAAATGTGAATGATTTCATGTGGAGTTTGATATGCTTATGAAAGGGGTGAAAAGAGGTAAATATACAGTGTGAGACTTCAGGTAGCAAATCTAAATCTGGAGATTTGATTTAGGGACTAGGACACTTGGTGTTACAGTCAGAAAATATTGTAAGAAGATATTAATCTCCCTTGAGGGTGGAGTGTGGTCTTCTTCCTCAGTCAGTCTAGATTTATTAGACAAGTCTCCCAGTTTGTAGGGACTTAGGACATTAACAATAACTATCATCTATTCTGTCTTCCTGTGATATGTTAGACTTGTGACTGTGGTCTTTTACTGCGGGCCTACCTTTTTTTTTTTAGGATATTAGGATGTGCTTCCTGGCCAGTCCAGTGGTATGCTAAATAAAGTAAATGTTTTGTGGATGCTTCTAAACCAGACGTATGGTTGTTAGCATATGCTTACTAAGCTCACTGTCACAAGTTCTCTCTTCTATTCCTGTGTTCTTTTTATCACAAAAGTTCCTCAACTCTGTCCGTCTCTGCTAAGCTTAACATCTATGAAAAACAGTTGCATGTGATCTAATTGTTTCCCAGCTACAAGGAAATTAAACATGAAACTGAAAATATCATCTGTTTATCTAAGATGAGATTTTATGAAATACTCATCAGTATAATATTATACTGCCATTATTAATTACTTGTAGCACTTAGAAAGAGCAAATAAGTTTTTTTATTACATGTGGTCTAAGGCCTCTTCAAAAGAATTTCTAACAAAAATAGAAAATGTGAACATGAGCAGTTGAAGAGGTGGCTCTGTGAGATATTGTCTAGATCCACTGGTTTTTTGTTTCTTTTTTTTATGTTTCACAGAACAGATTTTGGAAATCCTTTCAGAAATGTTACCTGAGAAAGAAGTAGATTTTGCAGTGTAAGAATGATTTTACTCACAGTCTAAACAATTTTGAAAATGCTGTAATCCCTCAGAATTGTCACATATATAAACATTTAAAGGGTAAAGCATCTCTGTTAAGTAGAAGCTATTAATTTTATTGAATACTTATTTCTGACCTGGAAGTCTACACATGGATATTGAAATACTTTTGTCTTGAATTTAACAGTGAAGTCAGAATCTCTGCTGAAGAGACAAAAAAAGGAAAATATATATCCTTATGGCTGAAGAGGTGTTCACAGAAGTAAATTTCCATTCTTATGGTTTGCAGAAATACTAAAAAAATTCTTTAACTTTTATGGATTTCTTTGCTACTCCTGCAGTAGTCCATTTTACACAAAAGCAAAGGATAAAGAAAATGTATACTTCCTTAAATAATACTAGTCTCAAAAACAAACTAAATACAATGTTATCTGTTAAGTAGATTTTTTTAAAACTTTCACAAAGATTTGTTTGTAAACACAAAGATAGGCTGCAAAATATTTGGAGGCTTACAGAAAAGCTGCCTCAGACATTTACTGTCCAGCAGAAATACTTGAGCAGCTATATAGTAATTACTACATTTGTAATCATATGCATCACGGCTCTCTGGACTCCTCAAGTGTGTGTCTCAGGCTTGTCAATAGTTTGAAATTATCTGAGAGCAGTGCTATAGATCTGTGCTTTAGAAGACAGATTATCTGCCTTCTAGTCTAGCTTCTGACAGGAAATTCCCAGCTTGCATGATGTCCAGTATGAGTAATGGTATTGCACCATTTATATGGTAAAAGACAGCAGAGCATAGTCAATGCAGGACAGACATAGTACCCTGTTCAGAACTGGACAGGAAATTGTTAGCACCACATAACAGCTAATATAATAATTTGACCGAAATATTCTTAACACAATAGGGGCTCAGCATTGATCACCAATGCTGAATGTCTCCACTGTCACAGCTTGGCTCATGTGAAAACAGCTTCCGGAACACTGGGCTTACTGCAGCTGATCTACTGCAGTAACCTACTGAGACAAATGTACTAATCTCTTTAGGTTTCTTATATTTCTTGGAGACTTTGCATTGGGTTTATGCAGTGAGGTATTGTCAGCAGGGGGAAATGGGCAGCAGAGTGGCCTCTGTGAGGAGCAGTGAGGGCCTCCCATAATGCCGTGACATGTCGGGCAAGAGGCGAAATGAAAAAGATGGGGAAGAGATAAAAAGGAAAAAATGCTCAGTAAGCAAACCCTAAATAATCCTGAGAATTTCGTGTATTACTTTCAAACTTTTCTTTGTTTACACAAATAGCTTTTTATCTTTCACGGCTTGCAGTGTAACAAAATATACTTTTCAGAATATATAATTTCCTGTTGGTGTCTTCATGTTAAGTCCAAAGTAAAATTGTATTACCTTTGAAATCTACTGTTTTGAATATTCTTTACTTAAATGCTTGGGAAACAGCTTATGTTGAACATGATTTTCTTGGAAATAACAGCATCAGTGACTCCCAAGTGGTGGTTTGTCTCCCTTCATTTGAGCTTTTGTTTCCATCTCTGAATTTTTTTTCTTTCTCGGTGCAATATTAATAACTTGCAAGGAAGCCAAAAGGTATGTCCTCAGAAAATGAAGTAAAATAATTAGAATATTAAAAGCACACCAGAATAACAAGATGATCTGTGAGAACTTTTCTAGTTCAATTATTTCTTGGCAGCAAAAGCAAGATATTGCAATGCATTGCACCAGTCTTTTCCTGATCAGAATAACAGTGAAAAATTGCAATTTTTTTTCTAATCTCTTAATCTAATATTTCCATTTATTCTGGGCTTCTAGTATTAGAGAAATATTTAGCACAAATCCTGGGAAGCCTGGAGCTTTGTGCTTCTGTTAATTGCTTCTTAATCTTTTAGGCACACACACAAAAATTCAAATCCTGGACCAAATCCAAAACTTCTGATAAAATTCACATTTCTTTACATTCACCTGTATCTAATTGAGATGTCTTACTTATATGGTTTCCTCAAAGCTGCCCCAATGGGAAGGAGGAGGAGTAGGATGGAAAAGAAAACCATTTATAAAGGAAATAAAGGCAGGAAAGGAAGCAAATGGAAAAATTGTCTTTTGAGCAACACAAAAAACATATCTTTTAAAATTTTCTTTTTATTGAATATTCTAATCTATAAGATGGGAAATGTCCTAAGCACTGAGAGCTGGGGAAAATGCAAACTCAAACTTGGCCTTGACATTTGAACCTCAACACTATCTCCTTTCCAAAGGGAGAGTTCAGTGGCACTCTTCTACTAAGCAACATTGCTGGATTTGCAAAAGCAAATCTTCATTTTCTGTTCTGAAAAGCCTGCCAGAGCGAGTATAAAGAATTACAGAGTAAACAGCTGCTGTGTTCCATTCCATGGCAAGCAAGAGTGACATGCCTGCTGCCTTCTCTAAGGCACACTGCCATTCTTATTGCTCCAGCACATCAGCAGACTTTGTCCACTCAGCCCAAACCCAATACAAGCCACATCAGTCAAGCGAGACTTCAGAGGTCTGTAAAATACATCTGTGTCTTTAATTACAAACTTGGAAAAAACAACAGTGACCATATTAGTATTCTGGCTGCAGAGGCATAAATGCTCATTATCAAATGTTCCAATGCAATAGTGAAAAAAAGAAGCGGCTTGTGGTTGAAAGGCTTCCTTCAGGCTATTGAAAACAAAATGTAATAATTTACCTTGGTGGAATTAATTAGTTTGTTCTCTCCTTTTGACTGAAATGTTAATTATTAATTTATTGTTAATTTATTAATTTTAGTGTCATAGCTGTTTGATGGTTTTCTAAACAGGTCAAATAGCCCTAAACAAGAAGACTTCGCTTTGTTTTTACGCATCTTTTTTTTCTCTCTACCAAGATCCTGAAACAGACCTTTAATTTTATTATCATCATCATCTGCCTGTTTGAAGCAAAGAACATCTATAGCAAAAAAATACATTCTTTGCTTCCAGAAGTTAAATATTGAATGAAAAAAAAGTGGCCAATTACATTAGATCACAGAAGTTACATTTTGGAAGAACTACTCAGAAGTTTCCTCACACTGAAATAACTGCCCAGTTTAAATTTAAATAAAACTGATGATCTCAGCTGGAAGACATTCCTAAGGTTCAACTTCTGACTGAAATCAAACTCTTAGTATGACAGATACCAGTCCCAGTTAATGCCAGTATTACAAGGGAAAAGATTAGCAGTGCTGATATTGAGCCACTTCTGTTTCTTCTTGCTTACAGACCTTGCACCCCTCGTTATCTTCCGTGGGTCATACAATACTTTCAATTTCTTTCATGTCTTCATTCTTCCCTACTACGCCCTCATCTGTTCATTTGAAATATCACCTTAAATTAGATCCAACAAGAATGCAGTTTTTAGAACTAAACCCCTCAATGGGAGATTATAATACCCTAACTTTCACAGCTATGAGATTCAGGATATAGAATATTCTACTCTCTCCAGCTCCAGTGTATTCATAGCTTAGCTTTGACAGCATTTTGTAATAACATATTTAAAGTATTACTTATGTCACTCAAGGGACCCACAGAATTACGAGCTTTAATAATAGACAGCTCTATCAGCCACATTATGAATCATAGGAATTCCATATCAGTAACATTTTATTATATTGCAAGATCAGATTGCTTACAATATTGTGTCCACTTAATTGCTATACTATATGGCCAGCAAGGCAATGTATATATATGTGTATATCTATACATTCATATATGTGTACATATAAAAGCACTTTTCACAGCCCCTCGAAAATCATTTCTAGTCTCTAGACACCAATTTTGTTTCCTTCTTCACTGTCAAGTCTGAATAATCTCTTCCTAAAATCATCACTGAGCAGCAGTATGAGACAAAACCTCACTCAAACCATTTCATCGTACAGCATAATTAGAGAGCATGTCTGAATCTCATCATTTTGGTTACAGTTATTGATAGACCTTAAAAATGCAAATGTGAATCTTCTTAGTACACCTAGCACCTTTTCCTTGACTGAATGTACAACACTCTGCTAAGTTTCTTTTCATAACCACAATGCACTTAGAAAGCATCCGAGAATCATGTGTCTATAATTTAATATGTTACAAGGAAGAAAACATTAAAAAATCAGCAAAGCAAAATGCTGATTTGTTACCAATGTAACCCAAAAGTTTCATTCAGTGCAAGGAATTACTTAGAGAAAAAAAAAGTCAATCTGTTTGCTTTGTTGTTTAAAGTTACTAAGGTACAGATAATTTAATTCAGTTTGGGCTTCATCTTGATCTGTAAATAGATAGCTGAGGAAAGATCTAGTTCATTAGGTAATCCAAGAAAGTCATATTAGTTTAAGTTTTATCTGTACAATTCATTGCCTGACCACAAATCTGTGCTTTATTAAGATCAAGTTGTAGATCATGTGATTTCTTCCAGTAACGGAGTATCATTTTTCAGCAACAGAGAAGACATTGTGCACAGAGCAAAGAAAAGAGACCGAACAGGAGTCCTCGAAGAACATTTATTTTGTTCTGTACTAAACTAGAAGTAATCCAGTGTAACAAGCCAATCTGCTTGCTCTTCATGGGTACTTTAACAATGAATTATTGATGTTCTTTTGCTCATCATTTTAGGATTTCTAGGCAACTGAAGGATATGATCTACCTTGTCACATGCTGTAGTCAGGTAAAATAGCAATATTCTAGTATACCCCAATGGGGGTGCTACTAGAGAGAAAATGAGAAATTAATATGTGACTGCAATACATGCCAAGGTATCATTTGCAGCAGCTAACAGACAGAAGATTAAAGTATAGAGAGTTGGAACGATATCAGCCTTCATGGGTCCTCTTAATAATTCTTGCTGCATGTCACGTTATCACTCTGCAAGAATTCCAGGATAGGACTATAGTAAGAATTTATTCTCTATCCCTAAAGTTGTGGATTGCATAAAAAAGTCTTTTTCCATCTCAGCTTGATGGACAAAATTTCCAGTCTCTCCCTTTTTCTTTAACTTGCCCTAACTTCTACCAGCCTTATAAATATTGAAGGAACAGCACTAAGGACAGTAAGCCTACAATTAAACCTACCAACTTCATCTGTTTTGCAAGTGTCAGAATGCTACTCTCCTCTGTTTTCTGTGAGAAAAAAAAGCACTTAAAATTACAAGCAGCTTTCTCTTGAAATCCAGTGGTGTGGCAGTGTAAGTGCCAATGCGATCTACTTATCTGAGGAACTTCAAAGGAATAGATAGTGAGTAGCTTCCCTTTTAGACTTAAATCTGTCATGTGTTCATGAGTCTGCTTTGGGTTCCCATCCTTGTCTCTTGTTATATTTCAGACAGGTCACTGTCCCCTTTTCCCCTAGAAAGAGCACTGTGATCACTGAGACACAGGAGGAAAAAGTCTTCTTTCTTATAGCTGGGATCACAGCAGTCTCCGGAAGTCAAGAAAATCATTGAAATGAAAATCCTGTCCCAATCCTTCATTTCTGGTACAGGGCACTTTATACTTCCCAGAAGAAAGAACACTGCCATATAGAGTTGGTCACAAAAGAGAATAGGAAGTGTAAATACTCCACAGCGGGAAAATTAATCATCATGGTTGAATTAATTACATGTGCTAGGTGTAACGTGATTTCTCAGAGGCACGTATTGCAGCCATGTTTTCCTGGTTTTGTTATTGTCTGTTTTTTGCAATTTCTTGATGGTGGTCAGAACACCAAAGGTGTTCTCAGACATCAGAGTAAAAACTATGTCATGTTCCTGTGCTGTGGCCCATATTGATGCTAGAGCGTCTCCACAGAATCACTGTAGTCACAGCAAGGTAATGTAAGAAATATTTAACAAATATTTAATGAGTAATAGAAAATTAGAAATAAAAGTAATCTTTTCACTAAACCTTACCCTTGAGTATTTATTATTCCTTTTCATTGAAAAATGACATCTTACAGAATGTTTCAAAAATTGGAAAAGTTCAATAATGTTTTTTAGTGAGTTATATAGGAGAGTTTCACCTTAGCTGTTCTTAATCCAGTGTGGAATGTGGGGACTTCTCTGTAAAGTCTTCATTATGGGTGTTATGGAGAAAATTGGACTGGATAAATCCTTAAATAAGGCAGCCTCAACTCAGAGAAAAACATAAAAGTAGCATGCTGCCTGTAAATCTCAAATTAAAAAACACAAGGAAAGAGCTGCACAGGAGAAATGTAGCTAGACATTGTTGTCAAGCAGTGAAACTGAGAAGCATAACGTAGTTCTATGAGACGTTTGAAACACTGAATTGAAAGTACATGATTTTTAATATTTTTATGGAAATCATCCATTCCAGAATGTAACATATATTTGTTAACTTGAAATTTCATTATATTTGATGATCCTGTTTTGTAAATTAGAGAATACCTTTAATTTTTTTTTCAGTTTACTGACAAATCAGTAGTTCTACATGAGGCATGAAGTTGGTTTTCCTATAGGCTTTTATTATAGACACCTGCAAATTCTAAGGGATTCTAAGAGATTTTCTTAGTAGTTGAAGCATGTCTGAGGAGTCTATTCTGTGTCTATTCCCTTTTGTGTAATTATATGGGAGCTATGATGCTGTTTTTACATCAGTTTGGGAATTCTTGTTGCAGATTTGGAACGTATGACTAAAAATAAGCTTATAACACTTTCTCTGATATCCTTGTTGTAACTGATAACAGTCAGAGATGGCTTTTCTTTTATGATACTTGGAGTCTAGGTATGAAACTCCAGGACAACACACATTTTAGTTCAGCCCATGTTCAAACAAGTAAATCGTGCCTAAATAATCTCCCTCCTCCTTCTAACCTACCTTTTTATGAAATTTGGAGAAACATTATCTATCTAAAACTTTTACTTCTGTCGAATTTTGTTTAAATCTGCCAACAGGTCTAAATACACTGAGAGGATGCTGTCCCAAGACTCATTTTCTTAGGAAATCATGCTGAGCACTCCAATCCACAAAAGTTAGGTTAGGAACAAGCCTGAGGAAGTACGTTACATTCAGTATGTAGGAGTTCTCCATGAACTGCAGATGCCCCTCTAACATTTGGTTAGCTTCAGCAAACTGTAGATGCTCACTGAGAACAACACCACCACCCCAAGGACTGACTGGGAGTCCCATGGAGATCTGCTTGGTTTCTTTTTTCCTTCTCTTTAAACGACAGTGAACAGCTCAAATTCAGCATCTATCCTTGCACCTCTCATTACCCAAAAAGAACAGCCTGTGCTATTAGCGTAAAAAAGACAAAATTTAGGTTTTAGCTATACTTGCCCATGAAAAGCTGTTGCCACGTGTCTTGATTTGTTACTTATGTGCGGAGAACGGATCTTCCCATGTTGTGGTGCCAAGTCAATAGGGCACATTACAAATAATAATGTTTACATCATCAGCAATTATTATTTTCTTACAAGGCATCCATGCCTCTTGCTCAGTAACACATCATAATTTAAATAACAACTGATGTCAGTTGCATTTTACCTTCAGAACCCTGACAAAAGTCTGTCATTTTGTTAACTCATCCAAGATATATTATCTGTTATTTTGAAGATTTGACTTTATTCATTTATGGAACTACTTTTAACCTCTTTTGGTGTCTGACTGACTTGTCACTCTGACCTAAATATCATGATTGGGATTTTTATGTGTTGGCACCATCAGAAACATAATAGAAACGTGTTATATTGTCTGTATACTATTGATTAATTGACTAGTGAGATCTGCTGCAATAAAACAAAATAAAAACAAAAACTGTAAAAGCATCTTTTAGTCACAATTCCAGTTCTCTTCCTATGGTTTGGAAGGCCAAATTAAATAACAAATGAAAAAGTAGTCTGTTTCTAAAGCAAGGAGCTGCAGACTGCTTTATGGGAATCTTTAACCATAAACCACCTACTGAGCCCTGTAATTTACTTACACTGCTTACTGGGAAGATGATGTCCCAAGGACTTTAACCTGGCATACTGAGGGTTCCAAGGCCTCTTAATTATTTCCAGAATATTTACGAAAATATATGGGGAAGCAAAGTGAACAAGAAGGACAGAATGTCCAAGCAAATCAGTTGCTTTACCAGGAGGAAGTCTTTTTTTTTAATATGTGGTGTGCAAGATGTGAATACAAATAGCTATCCTCAGACTTTCTGCGTTTTTTGTTCTAGAGTTTAAGTAGAGTCTGATTGGACCCTCTATTATTACAATATATGATGCATATTACAATGAATATTACAATTTAGCATGATCTCAGAATCTTACAATATCACAATATTAGACTGTATCATGACTAATTTCAAAACAAAAGCTTACTCCTTGCTCTCTTTCTCTCCTCCTTCTTGGGCAGATTTGGACATTATGGCTCTGTCTGTATGAGATCTCATATCACTCCCTGACATTGCTTAAGGCTGATTATATGCTTCTTAAAATCTACCAAAGGCCAGACAGATGTAAAAACACTGTCAAGTGAGGGAAGAGTTAAGAATAAATTGGACTAAAAGTGTAAATGATTGCATCAGCTGAAATCTCTGTCAAATATGATACGATTTGCAGAGCTGTGTGTGAGAATGTCAACCTTCTTTACTCCCCAGTGTAGTTTAGTGACAGTGACTTTATGAAATCTAGCAGCAGTGTCATGAACATTCTCAAGAGGAGGTGGGTGGCATGTTCATTGAGAGAAGTACAGTGGATTGCATACAAAAATGACATTATTTTTTGAATAATGCTACTAAAACTGTAATAAATCTGCCACCACTTTATGAATTTTAAGTACATTTGTCTCTTTTTGATTCTCAATAATGTTTACCCCAAGCTATTGTTTTAGCCAAGGCAGAATTATTTTCTTAGCCAGAATTCCTGAACTTGTTGAAAGAAATATATTTTAGACTAATTTTTAACCTAAAATAACCTCCTTACTGTATAAACAAGTGACAAACAATAAAGCATGATTGATCTCAAATGTATCCTGGTTCAAAGTAGATGTCCTTTGGGTCAATTATCAACTTTAAATGTAGCACTACAGGAACTCTGTAAAAAAACAAATTCCATCTAAACAAGACATGAATTGTCTGGCCAATCTGACAAGCTATATAAAACCCATTTACCAAAACCAAAATGATTCAGTTCTGGCTTGCTCTGTAATTTAAGACATTATAACCCAAAATCACTACAATAGTGGTTTGGCAGACAAGGAGAAGGAAGGGACTTGTGGTTGAAACCTAGACCCAGAACACATGAAAAGTGTTTTCTATTCTTGGTCCTGGCACTGACTTCAGTAGCCATGGGTAACTTACAGCTCCTGAAAGGTGAGTACCCAGGGATCCCAGTGACCTCATTTGGGATGTGGTTGCTCACCATTTCTGAAACACGATCTCTTGCCTTCTCTGTAATTTACTTTTCCTATTTATGAAAAGATGGTCAGTTTAGGGGCAAGGCAAGCAGTGCCCATTATTTTATCTCTAGTAGTTCAACCAAGGCATAGGACTGGAGTAAGATGGCCACATAAAATTTATAAATAGATTATTCACAGTTTATTTTCACAATTTATTATTGGCACTACTAGTACAAAATATGCTGTTGATTACTTCCTAAAAGCTTTGATGTGTTTCAGTTGTTAGGCACAGCAGAGGGTTCGTGCTCTTCCATTGAAACCATTTCCCCTTGTCCTGTCACCACAGACCCTGTCTGCCCCTTCCTTCTTAAAGGCCCTCCTTAGATACTGAAAGGCTGCTCTCAGGACTCCCCAGGACTCACTTCTCTGGGATGAACAGCCCCAGCTCTCTCAGCCTGTTCTCATAGGAGAGCTGTTCCATCCCTTGGAGCATTTTTGTGGTCCTCCTCTGGATGCACTCCAACAAGTCCATGTCTCTCCTGTACTGACTGGACACAGTACTACAGGTGAGGTCTCACCAGCACAACCTAGAGGGACAGGATCATATTCCTTGCCCTGCTGACCACACTTCTTTTGATGCAGCCCAGGATACGGTTGGCCTTCTGTGCTGCAAGGGTACATTGCTGGCTCATGTCCAGGTTGCCATCCACCAGTACCCGTAAGTCCTTCTCAGCAGGGCTTATGCTCAGTCCTTCCATCCCCCAGCTTGTATTGGTAGTGGGGGTTGCCTTGACCCAGGTGCAAGACCTTGCACTTAGTTTTGTTGAAACTCATGAGGTTATCCAGAGAAAAATATCCTTTTCTTCACAATCACATCTTATTCAAATCATCACTTTCTTGCAGTATACACATTTTGAACAATTATTGTCAAGGATGAAGTACGGAAAGAGTAAAATTTCATCAGAAATCACTAATGAATACCTTGAGACCTCACTAACAATTGCAACCGCTGCCATTGAACCAGACTGGCGTGTTAGTTTCACAAAAAAGGTCGAATATCCCACTAGTTTTATGTTTTTGTTCCTCTCTATTTTTTTAATGTCTATAGAAAAATATTTTAAATTAAAATGCTTTGTTACTTATCTGTTAACCATATTTTATATTTTGTGAGGGCTGCTCTGAAAATAATGCCTCCTGTTTTTTTATGTTGGCCCATAACATCAGAGCCAGATGTTGGTGATATGACAGTAGAGGTTGAACCTCCCCAACAATATTTCATTACAGTTTGTTGCTGCGTGACAGTTCGCAGCAGAGGGGCAGTCTGACAAAATGACCTTTAACATGGATGTGCTGATGAAGTATATGTGTGGAATTTAATTCCTCCACATGGAAAAAATTGCACTCATAGACATTCATGGATGCTTGCTGAATGTTTAGGGAGACCAAACAGTGGATGTGAGAAGACTGAGGCAGCGGGGGGTGTATTTCAGCAGTGGTGACTGGGAGCCACCTCTGCTGGTGCAGAATGTTATGAGCGCTGCATGCAGGCTCTTGTTCATTGCTGGCGAAAATGCATAGCTAGTGGTGGTGTGACTATATTGAAAACAAGGGTTTTGTAGCTGAAAATGTAATCTATCAAATACTGTTATTGTGCTCTTTGTATCTGCTGTCATTTCCATGGAAATAAATAGGAGGTATTACTTTTGGAGAGACCTACATATATGCAGCCCAAGACAATTTCTATTCACTAAATGCAGCCCAGGCAAGCCAAAAAGTTGGACACCCATGCCTTTTGATTAATACCCTGGTAAGAGTACTTACCAATTTTACTATAGATATAGGGTTATTTAATCATCTAGAAATTCATTCACTTTGACCTAAAAACACACTTCTTACACAACAATCTATTATGAAAGATGAATACCTAAAAATCCTTCTGTCTGATATTCCTTTTTCAGGAGTCTTACTTGTATTTTCTGGTGCCAACTATACAATCATTAATATAGAATATGGATTATTTTGGCAGTTTTGACATTACAAAACTTCCTCATTGCCATCTCCACAGATTGTCACAGCTCTAGTTACCTTTATTAGCAAGGATCTTAATATATGGAATAATATTTTGAACACTGTGAATCATTTACAGCATAAACATAGTCTAGTTGGTATAGTTCTCTAGTTGGTATAGGTCTCCCCAGAGAAAAGCATTATTAATGTAATTAATTTGGAGAGGCGATACAGATATGCAACAGTGAACTCATTAATTTCTGTTGAAATAATTATTTATAAATATTCATCTGGTTTTCCAAGACATACTAATGAGTTGGAAAAAATGTTTACATTGTATGATTGGCTGAAAAATGGCTACTGGCTTCTGCCTTGTAAAATAGAACTCCCTTTTATGATTTCAAAATAAATGCTAACTCAATTGCATGAGATTTAATGCAGTTTTTTAACAGATAAATTATTTGCTGAAAACTGCAAGCTTGAGTCAGCTGAAATTAGTAATAAATATATGTATAAATTATCAAATAACTCAGGCCGCAAGTTGAACACCCATTAGAAATATGTCATTATGTCATTTCAAGGTTATACTTTCATTGGCAACATTGCCTACAGCTAATTCTCAAAAGGATTAAAATTTGAAATAATCTTATTTTTTTATGCCTGAAACATATTTGCATTTGTTTCATCAAGAGAATTGATACGTATTTATTGACTCAATCTAATTTAAAAAAATTTTTTCTGTAGTGTTCAAGACAAATATTGTATTGTTTCCAAAATAGCTTAGGCTATTTTGTAGGAATCTTTTCTCTCTTTTTTCTAGACTTTTCTTAGCACAAACTGTTTCATCGGTAACATATAATATATGAAGAAGGATTCCTTTGACTAACGCTTTCTTTCAGAAAGTATCAATTTTCTAACTCCTTAGAGATGTTCGGCATAGATTGAAAGTCTCAACACTCTAAAATGTTGAAAAGCATATTTTAATTGTATCCTTTCACCTTAGTTCTGCAAAGGATTCATTACACGAAATTTTTCCTTTCCATTCATTGACTACTTCCATGATTTGTCAGTGTGAGACTTCCTTTTTTGCATTCTTGGCTTCCTGCTTCATGTTGCCACTTTTCTGGCATTGACTCAGGTAATTTTATTTAGGGAATGTTGACCCAAGATCAAATCATGTTAATGGGCCAGATTCTGTTGCCTCAATGCAGACATCTCATGCCATTTTTACTCTCCAGGATATCCATGATATCTACAAGAAGCCGGCAGACAGGGCATGGGCCCTGCAGGATACCCGTGCCTTTCTGGAGTGCCTGATGGAGGTCTGAGGTACATCTTTGGAGAAAAATCCTAAACTAAGAATGAAACAACATCCCTGTCTGTTTTCTCACAACTTGTATTTTTGACTCTCACTGAAAATGCTCAAAACCATAATTTTGTCTGTTGTGCAACATGTAATTGTATTCTAAAGGACCTTTGCTGTTTCTTCAGATTTTAGCCTTATTCAAGGGAATGTAATACATATAGAAGAATCCAGATCGCATTTGTTGCTGATGTCAGCAACGACATACATACTAATTTGAGTAATATAATAGGGAATGGCACTAACTTGTAGAGTTCATTGTGTTCATGCAATGAAATGATTCTTGTGGTCTCTTCACAATCAATCTTCCTCCCTAAAATTTTTAATAATTTGCACATGCAGACAATTCTGCAGTATTGTATTTAGTAAAACAGAAAGCCACAGTAACAGAAATATTTTGTTAGTAAAAATATAATAAGACACAAGAGAACTGTTTGCAGATAAAGTGTCATTAAGTCACTTATCCATAAAGGCAGTAAGTGACAGCAGTAGAAGGTAGAAAACAAGAGATCAGGGTGTAATAAAAGTAAGGCACACTATTTTTGTTGAGTTTCAACATATGTACTGTAAGTTTTATGAATTTTAAGCATGAATGGAATGCTGTGCTCAGCTAATTGGGACTTCAGATTGGCTGCGAGCCAGTCCGGACTACGGGGATTCAAAGGCAAATAACACTACAAACACTTCTATGTTCTGCAGTGCTTACTACCCAGTTTTAGAAAATGATCAGAATATTTGGGGACAGCTATGTTGTGTTGAAGTTCCTTCCTGACATTTGAAGAAAGATGCTATTTGTGTCTTGGTTTTGTGTTGATCAATTATTTCAATTCTGGGTGTCCGAAATTGTAGAGACCGTGAAAATTCTAAGCAGTCCTCTGAAAAAGTCAGCTTTTTATGAGTTAGGTTGACAAAAATAAGCCTAGATTAAAGATATCAATAACTGTGAAAGTTAGTGTAGAATTTGCAAGGAAGTTTGTCTCTGAGATTTTAATGAAGGTAACATAAATCAGAATAAAGCAGGTTCTGTGAGAGGCATTTTGTTTATCCACAGTGATAGGAATTTAAGTGGTACTAGAAATACTAAAAACTAAAAATGTTTAAAGTGTTACATTGATATCTTTTGGTATAGTTATTTCTTAGAATCCATATCAGAGCCTTGCTCTTGCTTTGAACCTGACTTTCAGTGCAATCAATGAAATCTAGTTTTCAGAAAACGGAAAATTCAGGATTAGCTGTCACAAATACTGAAAATTCAGCTAGAAACATTAAATGTGATTATGTAATTAAAACATTTATAACAATTACAAACATTTCTGTGTGCAGCAAAACTAGCAAAACCAGATTTCCTATGGCTTCGTGTCTTATCACTTGGTTATCCTTTGTCTCACAAGGTTTGAGTGTTCCTAGCAGTTTTCTTCTACACAGATTCTCTTGTGCCTGATAAAGAACTTGAGTTCACATTACACAGGGTATTTTCATGAGCTTAATCCTACGTACACACACACAAACAGATAGCAGAAATCTCGTAACTGACAATTCCTTAGCAATTTAATTCTGTTACATGTAATCAGACACATTTCTTCTCTAAATGACTCACTCCAATTTTAATTCTTTGTGTTGTTTTGTACTTATATTTAAGTTTCTTTTGAGTTCTCCTCAGTCATACAGCTGTACATTAATTAACATTCTTCTTTAAGCAGCTAAAATAAGTCCAACTAATTACAGTACTTTGTTTAGAATTAGGATCATAGCAAGGGAAGGGGAAGAAAAAGTAATACATAGGTTTTCTAGATTTTCACATGCTTATATTCAAGTAAAAATTAAAATTTGAAAAAGTTTAAATGCTGGAAAGAACCCTGCTTGAAGGAGCAGTCAAGGCAGTATCCTATGACTCTCAGTTGAATAGTATTTGCCCTGAAACTGGAGGACTTAATCTCAGAGTTTAACAAACAGCTCAACTTTTTTCTTCCTATTTGATATTTTGTAAAAAATGCTATTTAGCTATATTCTTTAGTGTTTGTGGCTGCTTTGAAAAATGCAACATAAGCCACTGTGCTTTGCAATGGAGTCCAAATAGTAAAGATAAGAGCAAAGAACGCTCCTGAAGGTAGAATTAGCAAAAAAACATGAATATTACTTTAGATATTAAATTCGTTATAGTGCGGATGTTTTCTGTAAACCAATATCAGGGGTACATCTGCATAGGAGTAGGGGCAATGGCAATGAGTAAATCAGTATTACCACAAACTTGCTGCTAAGGTATTCATTTGATATTCAGATAGGGCAAGGGCAGGCTGAATTCCATTTGGGAAATGATACTTCAGCCAGCATAAAATGACATTTCAACCTTTTTGCCTGCTCTCTCTTGCCCTGAACTTCTCATTACACCTCCCATTTAGCTCATTCAGATTGTATTACTGGTAATGCTAATATCTTCATATTTCCTCCAAAGCACATTTTAAAGCAATTATTAGAAATTAGCTTCCTATTTCACTTCTCATATCAAAGCAGAAAGTACATCATTTTAATATAATTAAAAAATCCATTGGCAGTCAAGGCATGCCACAGATGGAACACTAATCAATTCATATTTTCCTGATGAGAGCTAAATTTCTGCTCAAATTTGACCCAAAGAATGTAGGAAAATGGACAAAATAATTAACGCTCCACTGATTTTCATAAGGCTAGAAAGAGCTGTAGTGACATAGCTTGAACAGCCTTTGAGAGATGAGATGTGCAGATAGCTCAGTGACTACACTGTGCATGGCAATGGCACAAAACAAGATAACAGGATTGATCACATCCTCTCTGCATGAACTCATGAGTCTTCTTGTTCTGTAAATTTCAATAACTGCTAATTTGATATCTAAATATTCAGTGCATTTTGATGTTCTGCCTGTTTTAGCTCAAAAATAAATCACAACTTCCTTAGCGATCACTGAAAGAGGTAACGTTTTTTCTCGTGTTGTTTTTTTTTGTTTGTTTGCTTTTTTTTAATGTTCACAATATCTATCTGTTGTTTTCATGTGTGCGAAAATATGCAATCAGAGAACAGGCAGTTAAAGACTAAGTAAACTGACTCCAGTCATAAATCTTGTATTTACAGAATGAATCTTAAGCCTAGGGTAAAGTAGTAATACATCACCTGATCAGCTAGGGAAACAGTCAAGTAGGATGAAACACAAGAAAGGAAATAATACAGCAGTACTAGATGAAAAAGGTTATAAACTGAGCTGTTTTCTTAAGTGAATTGGAACTCAAGATATCAAAGTTAGAAATGAAATAGATCTAACAATAACATTTACTAAAACTGATATTCCTGGAGTCTCTGCAGGCACATTAGGAAACTTGAAAGAATGGGGCCAAGCATCAGAAAAAGAACTATCTTGACAGCATCATTAACAACCATGACATTGTCACTTGGTTCCCAAATTTAATCAGAAAAAAATATAACTTGAGGAAGAAACTTCATTATACTATTCACTGTAAAATTTCCAGTTTGCTCTCTCAAAGAAAGATCCAAGCACAACTCATAAAGTGCTTCCCAAGATGAACTCCACAAATGCATTTTCCAGGAGAGGGCTCCAAAGCAACACCAGTACTCCAGGGAACCTGCCTGAGTATCACTGTCCCACTGAGAAAAAGTTAATTAGTGATTAATTAAAGGGTTCATGCCCTTCTGAACTCTGTCAAAAATTTAAATGGATTGTAAACTAAAATGGAAAAATGAAGCTGTGACCTAACATGGGATATCAATGTTTTGACTTTGAATCATACAACTTAATAAAAATTTGAAAAAATAATAAGGTTGATAAAATATTTTTTAAAAAAATATTTTTGCTTTCAAAAATATATAATTATATGTATATAATACATAAAATAGTAATATATAAATTACATAAATATTTAAATAATATAAATTTCACAATAAGAAAATAATTATCCCCTGTATATCTTCTTGAGCTATATACTTCTGTTTACACAGAAGCTGTGCAGTTAATCTAGGGGAATAGCCAATTAGTGGGCTGTAGTCAATGCTCCTCAACAACTGGAAAGAGGAGACATAGAGGAATTCAGATATACATATTTGAAAATTTTTAAACTAAGAACCAAGTACATTAGTGGTTGAGATGTGCCTTTAAATCAAATACATTTATTAAGGTTTATATATGTATATGTAATCAAGGAGATATACTTTTAAATCCTTTAATTAGTGATTAACTTAAGTACCACTAATTCTAATAATATTGAGTTTAAGATTTGTATCGGGGTAGGTAGTAAATGGCCTGAATTTACACTTAGAACATATAGTCTCAGCCATGCAAATGAGATTTAAATTCAAATATTCTTAAATGTTGAGTGCTTTGATTCTGTTTTGATTTAGGCCCAGTATAGCATCAGATCAAAGCTGAACAAAGATTTAGGTTTGAAACCAGGATCTAGGGTTTGGCCCTTTCTCCACTTAATTGCGTAAAGCTGGCTTGGAGACTTTTAAAAGTCTCTGCTGAACATTGTGAAAGATGAATGAGGTGAAATTCCCAGGCATAAAAAATAGAAAGGTGTAATATGTTACTGTATAATGTACTAAACGCAAAGACACAGCTTATTCCACTCAGATGCAGCCAAAAGAGCCACCAATGCCAAAACTCCTAAGGAAATATAAGGTTAGTTTTGAAATTTTTGATTTACTTCCAAATATTTTCCAACTTCAGGCACACAGCTAGCCAGAGTATATAAAAAGTGTGGAAACCTAAACATTAAGGCTGCCATGCTGACCTCCCATTTGTAACAGCCTTCAAGTGATAGAAAGGTCTTCTCCCTGCAGTCTCTGCAGTCACTGTGGACACAGTGTGTGTCTGCTGGACTGCACATTCACTTCATTATGAGACTGGACTTGGTCGCTTGTGGAAGCAGGCCACAGGATTATCTATTAAAGGAAGGTGGGACACAAGCGTGCATGCTCTGTCATATACTTGTTTGTGAGCAACTGCTCAGAGGTACAAGTTCACATCGGTTGATGCAAGCTGGAGTCGTTGACCTGGGCTCATGTCCTTTGGGAACATTATTTCTGTTCACCTCTGAGAAGCAGGCTTGCTCGTGTGCTTTTCTGATTTTGAGGAAAAAAATGTATATATTTTGCAGGCTTACTGGCAGACCTACCTAGCTTTGAGGTGGTACATATCAAATGAGTTAAGGCATCTTGGTCCTTTGAAAATCTCCTGTACTAACAAGGATAACTGATGCCCTCTCAGACCTATTTTTGAAACACGTGCATTTTAATAATGCTTATCTCATGATTTACAATGCAATAAAGAATACGGTGATACCAAATAGGTGATCTGCTAGTAAAAATTCTGAATTCCAGTAAAAGATACAGATGTTACCATGGCAATCTTTGCCTTTTGAAACATATTTCCTCATTCTCATGAATCTCAAGCTTCAATAGTACAGTCTAAGAAACCTAAAGCACGTTTCTGGGCAAACAGCTATTTCCTTTCAAAATACTTCCAGACTTAAAACCTGACTCATTTCAAAATGACTTTGGATCATTTCAGTTCATCTGGTGAACCGTCTATGAGGGCTGAGTTAATCCATCTGAACCCTTCTGCTTATTCCAACTGCTGTTTAACATTTTGATCTGACAGTTTAATGCTGTTCCATCACAAAATATATGTTCCTACTGAAAACAAACATCTTTCATATTAGCAATAGATACAACTTCAAAGGATGAGGTTATCATGAGGCAATTACACCCTAGAGGAATTACAGGCACTTATATCATGATAACCTTATCTTTGGTGTGCCTTATTAAATAATTACAAGTCTGCCACAGCCAAGTATAAATACCCATAAGCTTCTCAGCTATGGACTTATCGCTGAATAGAGGTAAATGTTTATGTGAGCCAGGCAACCTCTACCACTTGTACTGACATATCTAAACAAACTTCAGCTTTCCATTTAAATGATGACAAACACTTAATGCTAAGCTAGTTTACTCTAACAGGATGTTTGCCATTAGAGGGGGACTTACACTGAAGTCTGAGCTCTTTCTAAAGATTCACAGAACATTTTAGATTGGAAGAAATCCCCACAGGTTCACTCACTCCATTATGAATCTCTGCCAAAGTCCTCTGAATTACACAGCACTGTGCTGATTAAGGCTATAATAAGAATGTCTCTGACTGAGAACATCGTTGATCATAATTTTGATTCCAGTGTTGCTTTCAATATCTCCACTCTAAGTTATTCTATAGGAAACAATGCATTCTCATTGCACCACATAATTTGGCAGAACTGCACGTGTAATAGGCACTCTCGGAAAAGTAGAAGTAAATATTTTCTATACATATATATTCAAATTTCAAAACCATTGAACTTGTTCACATTCACAGACCTTTCATCTTCACTTCCATTAATTTTTTAGTGACTGAATTTACTGGCAAAAAATAAATTTTAAGGTTCAGTGATCCAATACTCACCAAAAATAAATTAGCAGCGGTATGTGGTATATCCATCCTGCACTGGTTCATTTTATAACTGCAACTAAACAGGTAAATAAAATTCTAAATCATCCTCAATGCTGATTTTTTTTTATTATGTCCAGTCATATGGCTATATTTCTTCCAATAAAAAAGCTTATTTCTTTATGTTATGCTAATAATACCAATAACACGTAATAGTATTAAGAAAAATACCACTATGATACCCTGGTTCTGAATGTGAAATTCAGATGCAGTATATTTCCAGGTCTTACAGAATAAGATAAATGCCACAGACGAGTCACAAGAACTGGGAATAGCAAGCCAATCTGAGAAGGGTTGGCACTGAGAGCAGACTGAGTACAAAGAGCTGTTTGCAGAAAAATTTCCCATGTTTCATGATATACATAAACCAGCACATTTTACAGACTATACAATGAGAAGCAGATTAGGAACAGAGTTCCTTTAGCTATCCCATAGGCAGGAGCGAGAAAACTATTCTCACAAATAAGGAACATGGAAAAAGAAAAATAGTTTATGTTCTCTTACAGAGAATAATAAGGGGAAAAGAGTCAGAGTAGGTATTTTAATACATGGGAAAGGGCCTCAAAACTGTTTTTATGTCTTCGGTGCTTTGTAATCTATCAGTAGATGTTAAGACAATTAATAATGTGACCATAGGAAAATACTATAGTAAATTGTGTGAATTTGACCCAATAAGCAGTGACATTCTAAAATGGATAAAATTTAAATCAAGGCAAAATTATTTGACCTCTTTGAGCTTCCTGTCAACAAGTTGTTACCGTCTGGATATGTGACACACGTGAACTCTTCAAGTAATTCAGCACAGTTATAGATTTCCGACATCTAGTAGTCATTTGAGACAAAATATGACCGTTTTATCACCTGTAATCTAGATCTTACTTTTTAAAATGGGCACAACCTATTTTGCTTCCAAGTGTTTTTTTGTTTTGTTTTGTTTTGTTTTGTTTTGTTTTGTTTTTTACCAAGATACTGCTATTCAATTCTTTCATATTTATCTGTTTGGGAGAGGAATATTTATATATATATATTTTTTTATGTTTTCCATAGATTCACAGATGATCCATACTGATCAACACATTCTCTTCTAATTGCTTACAGACAGCTACCAGTGTATGAATCATTCAGCTTGCTACATATGACGATGCAATTTACATGTCTCTAGTCCTCTGTGTCCTCTTGTTTGCCTTTCTGAAAATAACTCAATGTAACAACAATAATTTTTTCACTTTTTTACCCAGTTTCTTGAGTAGACATTACCGTAGTAAAATCTCAGAAATAACTGACTCTTCCCTCTGTGTTCAACAACACATAATATTGTAATAAAACTTTCTTTTACTGAAAAACAATACATTTTCCTATTAATTATTTTAAGTGATGAATGTGTTAGACTAAGACTGAAATTCTTAAACTTGGGTCTTGACCTGATGGTGTTCATATCCTTTCCATGCATACAGTATTTATGTTTGCCTATTTCGTACCATTCTGGAAAGCTAAATTAGGCAGCTGAATTCCCATGGGAGAGAACAACTCTGCACACTTACAATTGTCAAAATTCAATTCACATTCAGCAGGGGAAAAAAAAAAAGATTGCAGAAGAAAAAAAGCACATCTGTAAGAGAGAGACTGAAAAATATGTGATTTGACTAGCTCTGACCTCTATGTTTCTGCAAGGGAGAATTTGTTTTGTCCCACCCTGCAGAGAACTCTTGTCTTATCAGCAGATAATTTTGTCCGGTCTTGTCTTTTCAAATGCTTTGCTTTTGGATGTACTGTCAGTGATAACCAGACAGCATGAAACAGGTCTCTGCAGATCACCCACTTGAGCAAGCCTTCTTCCAGTCAGTTTCATGATACGTGTTTCCTGCTTGTTGTTACTCCCTCAGTGTCCTTTTCAGGAGATTTCCAGGTTAGATGCAAGATAGGAACAAATAGGCACAAGCTGGGGAAGAGAGAGGAGAACAATAGTTCTTGCTGCAATGTGTCAAACCCCAGCATGTAGAGCCCTGACAAAGCTGGTCTACAGAAAGACCACTGGTGTTTCCTGGGATTGTAAAGGTAGGGCACATAAAATTGAATGAATAAATAAGAGACATGCCTTCTCAACATGGTCTCTGATGTGAATGGTGCAGCTTTTCTCATCAATCTGCTCTCTGTTCCACTATTATGTATTGCGTATGGATAAAATTGCCAAGGCTACTAACTCGTATTTGAAAGAGAGGCCTATCAATGGACAAGATTGTGTCCATGATGATTATTTCTTTATAGATCATACTCAACAAATTAAGATGGTGCTACCAATTTTATAATGCCTTATTTGCATTGTAATAAAGTTGAAATTGGGTTTCATGACTCAAAGTTTATAATAGCAATGTGAAGTTGATGTGCTGTGAGGTGCACTTCTGAATATCTTCTATGTTGTGGTGAGAAAATGAGGAAGAATTATCAGTTTTTCAAGCCTCAAGATATATTACAGCATAGGCAGCTTTTGGTGCTTTGCTGTAGGCCTTGATTGTGTGACAAGAATATCCATGTTTTAATTTACATTCTAAGTATTTCTTGTTCTCTGAACTACGTCAATGGATGCAAAAACTAAAGGAGACAGTGATTAGTTAATATTGATGCTATCGCATATTGATCAAGTGGTTAAATAAAAAGTTTTATGTAAACCATTCTGTGTAATTTTACCAGTATTTCCTTGCATGAACTGCTCCACAGTTCAAACTGATCTGAGCTCTCCCAGTCCCACTAGATTTCAGCTTTCTCCTGCTTACCCCAAAGCATTGTATCAAGCCTGTGTGCTCAATTCAGACTAAGTAATACTTTCATTATATCTTCTTCCCTCAGTATGCATCAGTCAATCGACAGTGTACCCAACTATTTTTTATCTCCTTTCTTTCATGGCAGGCCTTACCTTATTCTACTTTCCACCTGAGAGAAATTTTCACAGCTTTCACACAGGGTTTCTTATCCTTGAAGACTTACTTAGAAGATACCCATGACAAAAAGAGCAATAAAATCTTGTTACTCTTCAAAGGAGAAAGTTCCAGAGAAAGGAGATGAAACAATGGGGCAAAAACCACCTCTTTTGTTTACCTCTGTTCAAGGATTTTGCACCAGAAGAAATTACCTCTCTGAGGATGGCTGGCAAAGAGTAATGACTGATAAGACGTCTTTATCTTAAAAAAGCTTTCTGAGGAGAAAAAATATGTCAGGATAAGAAAGCCAACAGAGTAAGTGGTATTTTAAGGTATTAAGAATTTTATTTGATGAATCCTACCTGTATGATAATGGTAAATTACTAATTTACTGAAATTATTTGCTAACGTTTAACAAATTTGCCTGGTTTCCTCTTGTAAAGAACATATGGTAAATAGAAATCACACTAACATCAGAGGTTAATGCCTTTGCTTCCATCTTGAAAGCTTGTCTGTTTGAATCCTTACTTCTGTGAAAAAACTATACCATAAGGTTTGAGAATCACAGTTAGAGGCCTGAAATAAAGCAGTGCAGAATAAGCCCATCAAATCACCATGCCTGAAAGTGTTTATTGTAAAGTTATTCCTTTGTTTTATTATTTGGTTGTCATAGTAGCACCTTCTGCTCTCCCATCATCACTGATACCAAGAAATTACTGGGGAGTAAGGTTCAGTCTACTGCGTCATAACCGTGGCTGACCTAAATCTTCCCTGTCTGCGTCTATGGCAAAGAACTATAGCTGCAAGTCTGTCTGTCTTGAGTAAAATCTGCAGGCCTTGGTGTGTTACACATTTGGAATCCCTGTGGGTCCAAGCTGGCTGTCAGTTTATAGTATGAATAACAAGCATCTGCACAGGTGTGCCTCCAGGAAGTTTTTAAGCTTGGAAGAAAGTCTTCCCGCTTTCTTTAGAAAGGAACAAACATTTTCTGATGGCTTTTAACAGTAGAAAATGATCAGTCCTTATGTTGGCTCAGTTATTCTGGCTAGCATAGAGAGACCAAGCTTTCCATGGCTGTTTGAATGGCCTGTCACCAGATTCCTATTCAGTAGTGCAGCACAGTTCCTTGGAGAGATTCTATTATTGGAGATACTTGTGGCTGGTCATGCAGCTCAGATTATACTCTCACCACATCCATAGAATTTATATAATTGTTTGATTTGGAAGGGATCTTTTAAGGTTATCTAATCCCCTGCAATGAACAGGGACATCCAGAGCTAGATCAGGTTGCACAGAGCCTGGTTAAGCCTGACCTTGAATGTCTCCAGGGACACGGCAGCCACCATATCTCTGGGCAACCTGTTCCAGTGTTTCACTACCCTTATTGTAAAGTTCTTTTTCTTAAAATCCAATCCAAATCTCCTCTCCTATAATTTGAAACCATTTCCACCTATCCTATCACAACAAACCCTGTTACAGAGACTGTCCCCTTCTTTCTTATTGCACCCCTTGAGATACTGAGGGGCTGCTCTCAGGTTTCCCCAGAGCCTTCACTTCTCTGGGATGAACAGCCCCAGTTCTCTCAGCCTGTCCTCATAAGGAAGGTGCTCCTGCTCCATCCCTTGGAGCATTTCTGAGGCCCTCCTCTGGACGTGCTCCAACAGGTCCATGTCTCTCCTGTACTGAGGACTCCACATCTGGACACAGTACTACAGGTGAGGTCTCACCAGCACAAACTAGAGGGGCAGGATCACCTCCCTTGCTTTGCTGATCACATTTCTTTTGATGCAGCCCAGGATGCAGTTGGCTTTCTGGGCTGCGAGGGTACATTGCTGGCTCATGTCCAGCTTGCCATCCACCAGTACCCCAAGTCCTTTTTAGCAAGGCTGTGGTCTATCCTTTCATTCCCTAGATTTTCTTGATAGTTGGGATAGCCTTACGTATGCAACCATTTTCCTCACAATAGCCTCTAGTAGTAGTAGAGGGGCAAGTTACCTGGTTGGGCCTTTCATGCTGTAACTACAGCGAACAAGCTCACCAACAAATAGCAAAATGCAATTGGACTCTGCATACCACATAGCTACCTTGCTGACAATGTCCATTTAATCAGTAGAACTCCTAATGTATATTTTAAGAAACCAGCATTAAAGTAGGACAATTTATTTTGGAAGATGCGTGATAAACACATTAAAGTTTCAGCACTGTGCCTTTCACAATTCCGTCAAATATGGATTTTTTTCTGTGTTAGCTGCATATTTAGTTCTTTCAAGAACATCCATTTTCAATGTGTTTCTGTTTTTACATTCACTAGGGACCTGTGTGAGGATCTGGAGTACATATATGAAACATTCAAGACCAAATGGACCAGAAAGATTACAACACTAAGGAGGACACCTAAATTAAA
The DNA here is from genome assembly GCF_002078875.1 of Numida meleagris. Lineage (NCBI taxonomy): Eukaryota > Metazoa > Chordata > Aves > Galliformes > Numididae > Numida > Numida meleagris. The sequence continues at coordinate 81,880,336 of NC_034412.1, read as the reverse complement.
CATTTATTCAGCAATGATGTAATCTAGTACATGTCAAACAAACACACACAAAAAGTTGATTTAAAAATGGAAAAGATGACAACCAGTCTCACAGACTTTCTTTGAAAATGAAGGATGTAAAACAATTTCAGGATAGCTATTAGCTAATAATTTGTGCAGAGGCATTACAAGATATTTTATGTATTTAGACATCTATTTTTATTTCTAATGCATCTGCTTAATGGTGGTCAGTTCATCACTATGAATAAGATGTTTTAAACCTGTATGTATAAATTTTGTTCTTCACAGTTTAAAAGCTAACACATTCACTCAAAGGTAGCACTTTCTATAAAATTTATAACAAATTAGTGATTTTGCAAACATTATCAGATGCTTGCATGCAGAGCACATAAGTGCTTGTTACCTACAAGATAAACAGACGCCCTCAATTTCATCAGTATGCAATTTCAAGACAGTTCACAGTTCTGTATCACTAAAGAACAGTTTTAAATAAGTTCAGGCCAGATTTTTGGAAAATCAGCACCTAAAGTTGTGAGCTCTTTTGGCACTCAGACTGCCTTGTTTTATCCTGAATTGGGTACTCAGTCATCCAAAATTGGAGCTTTGAAAGTGCATATCAAGATTCTTTGAAAGTCTGAAGATGACCCCCAAAAGCACAAATAATTTCATACTTCTGCACTAGGATCATACTTCTGCACTAGGGTATATAGTATTATGATTGTTACAGGGTCCCACGCCTGAGTTTAAACTACTATTAATTTCTAATACATTATGGATATGAATTTTAATTAATTTATCAGATTTCTTTTATTTAGGCCAATAACAGCTAGCTAAGTAAGCAAATTACTTTGACTGGAACCCATCCTTATGGACACTTTTGTTGCATCACTTACTTATAGGAATCATTCACTTTGACATAAAATAAAATAAGTAAAATAAAATAAAACAAAATAAAATAAAATAAAATAACTGATGAGGAGCAGCTTTCAAAGTTCAGTGACAAAGGTCCAAATTAATCTTAAACCACTTCACAGAACCATAGAGATGTTTTCTGTCACCTGATGGATTATAATCTAAAGTGGAAGTTGTAATCCTGACTACTTGTTTAAGTATCTACAGAGTATAAAAGTTAAAAAAATCATCACTTTATGAAAGAGGAGAGACTCAGCTCCACTATTTCTGGAATGTTGTCAGATTCACTACTGGCTTCAGTATCACACTTTTTATTGTGCTTTTTTTTTTTTTTTGTTAATTAGGAAGGGTTGTTTTGTTTTGATTGTTTGTGTTGGTGTTTCTTTGCCTTGAATTTGCTAGATAGTTTGCCATGGTGTTAACAGGTGGTTGAGAAATATCTTTTCAAAAAAGGAGAGAATTTATTCCAAAGATAGTATCTAAAATTGTACCAGGGAAAAGTAACAAAGCTTTCATGTATCCCCTGTGATGAAACATCCTCTCTCCCCAAGACCAAAATATCCAGAATTCAATTCTGTCCACTACAGATTAGCATTATAGTAACCACATCTTTACTTCTTTGTTTTTTAGCCATGGAAATGTTCACATTCGTTGTCCCCTTTCACCAAAAATTGTTTAAATGTCATGCTCTATCATATCACATTATAGTGTATGTGGAAGGTGCCTTGACTATTAACTGTGATTCTCTCTAGAGCAGTTCTTCTATCTTGGACCTATTTGTCATCAGCATTATCCTCTCTCTTCAGAAAGAAGCTTTTTTTGTTTTTGTTTTTTTTAAATCCCAAAATCTGACCAGAAAGAAAGGAAAATAGGAAAGACCACTATATATTGGCCATCAGTCAGACCAAATCATGCAAATCTTTTGAGTTCTAGATCTGTCAGTGCAGGCACTGGATCTGTCAATACAAGCACTAACACAAAAGACATCTAATTTATTTTTCTGTGTAAGTTAAACTAGCAGTGCATTTGTAGTCTCAAAAAGTAAAGAGTATGTTAGAACAACCTTAATATTTTTTACGTGTCTGTGGATCTTTTCATAGCACATGTAAAAGCAGTAATTTTTAAACTCCGTTGTAGCAAGAGTATGCCAATTAAATCCCTCTTTTCTCATTAAAAAAAACCCTTGAAACAATTCCTTCATGTTCTACCATTGGGTTAAGGACTTCACACTCATGCAATGTTGTTCAAGCCTTTTCATGCCTCACCTAGCAGTAGTAATTCAATTCAATGACTCTGTTGTACTCCACATTGCAGAATGTCAGAATGTGTTTCATGCAATGTCAGTCATGTGCTAATTTGACAAATTATTTCAGATTCAAATAGTGAGAATTCCTTTGAGGATATTTAAACTCAAAGCACAAAATACACATTTTCTTCCCCAAATTCATGTTTTTTAACCCCAGAACTAGAACAAGCAATGCCAATTTTGCTATTGAAATCAATCAAGATATGCGGGTATTCTTGACCTCCCTTCTAGGAGGAAAACATGCCCACTGAATATGTACTATTTTCTAAAATTAAATCAGAGGAGGACATTACTGGTTTTAGGACACTGACAACTCTAAGGTTTTAAGAAATGTTCTCCCTTCATACTAAAAGATATAGTGTTTGAAAACACTAACACTACTACAATATAAAAGTTATAGACCTTATGCTTTTTACTTTTCTGGTACTCATCTCTGACTATCTTTCATTGGTTATTGTTAGCAAAGATCAATGTAAGTGTTTAAGTAAATTCAGAAAAACAGCCTCAGACTTCCAAACCTTTAAACACCTTAAGCCACAGAGGTTTTTGCAAGGCCACTAGGACTTTTGAAAAAATCTTCTTTCCTGAAGGAATAGCTGTATTGGAAATAGAGACAATCTGAATATGAAAGGCAACCTGCTTGCCAATGGAAAAAATGAATTTATGAAATTTGTGGATTTGCATTATATGTGGGTTCATTTCTCCAGAAAGCAAGAGCAGGAAGATGTATTTTGGTGATAGCACCTTCTGTTCTTACAAAAGCCACATATTTCCCATGACAAACACTTGTTTTCCATACACAGCTTCTTCAGCTCTCCTACCTCGTCCTCTCATTTTTTTTCTTCGCTTCTTGGGATGAAACAGGAGGCTTACATGGAAAGCACCCTGTCTGCTAGTATACAGTTCTAGAGCTGAAAGGTTATAACTCTAACTCCTATTTCAAGAATGTAATCATTCATAGGAGCTGAAGAAATGTAGTACTACGAAATAAATTTCATAATATTAAATACAGTTTAACATGTTCACAATGCCATGAATCACCTTTCAGCCTTTGACATTATAAGCAAAAACTGCACAGCAAATAGCATTACTTCTCTCACAGCCATTGATTCCATATACAGCATCTATATCATCCAACAGACTGACCCTGAAACATGTGTCATTGGATTTATATCAGATGTTAACATGTAAGACATTTCACTGCATAATCAGAAATTGAGACCTGTAAAACTAACCTTAAACACCACTGACAGATCTGTTGTCCGTTCAGTTCACTCTCACCTCATGAAGCTAAATACAATCGCACATATTTAAGAGATCTTGTAAAAGATGATAAACACCACATAAGTGTTAAAAAGCCCACTAGGGAACCATCAATTTGAAGAAGGGAACTTAAGAAAAAGCATACATGTGTATGTATAATACAATCTGAGGTAGAGGGAACATATGATATATATCTGGCATAATTTTCCCGGATTTGTAAAAAAAACCCCACATATCAGACCGAAGGGAAGTATGTTTTGTCTAGAAGACAGCACAGCTGGAGATGTATAGTCATACAAAAGCTGCTGTTTGGGATGGAATATATTCTACAGTAGGAAATACTTTCTTCTTCATTTATACATTTCTCTGATTAGATGTTAAAAATTATGCTGTGGAGGCAATCCTTGTCCTCTTTCTACATTTTATTCTCTAAAAATGACTCTTTTCAAGGTTAGTTTTTAAACTAAAAAAAAGTTTGAAATGTCCTTTTCTGTTCATCGCTATCTGTCATTTTTTGGGACATGTTGTGTCACATCTGACATAATTCAATATGACATTATTGTTCATAACTCAACACACTCCACTGAGTGATACTGTCCAATGAGTTTGTGCTAGACCTGTAGAGAGCAGCATGCCAGATAAGCAAATTCAATAATGAACAAAAGCTTCAGAAGTCCTCAGATGGCTGCTATAAGCTTCCCTGTAAGGAATCACGATTCTCTGACCTGATTTTCATTTCTTGCCAGAAGGATCCAAAAGGTGAACGACAGACAGCTAGACTACTAGGGACAAAAATCGGAAAATGCGCCTGCTAAAGGGAAGAAGAGCTGAAAGAGGTCAAAGAAACACCAAACTTTATTATTGCAACTAGTAACACATATGACAAAAAAAAATAAGAGAGAAGACAAAGCAACCTAAATGTATAATCTCCAGGGTAATAGGTAAAGCTCTGTCCCTTTGTGCATTAAATCAGGGGAATGCCTTGACTTTAAGAGAAAAAATCTTAGCTTTAGGAAGATTATATCAGTTAAATGATTAAATAATCATGAAAGTCGTTTCATGGGCTCATATGAATGTTCATCTTGCAGAAAAGCAGAAATTCAATACATTAAATACACAAAGAAGTCAGATTATTTTTTGTTTGTTGAAAACTCAAATATGGTTTGTTCTCCTATTAAAAAAAGAGTCATGGATTCTCTAAGGCCATGAATCTACTGTTTGCTTCTCTGTGGTTAATTAACTACAAAAATCCTACAAGACCTTTCTCAAGGTTTTTCATCTCCAAGACATTCTGCCCAAGATGGACAGGTTTCCATGTTCAATTAAGTTGCACCATGGCTTGTAGTTTATAAGTGAGCAAAATGTCACTGGACCTACCCTGCAGTTGCCTCAAATAGTACTACCCTCTTTACTGACATTCATACAGATTACAAAGAGGCAGCAATGGGAAGCATGCCATGTTTTCCATGATCTAGCAGCCTAGAAGCACTCACTCCATTAAATAAGAGTTAGCATTCTGAACATCTTGTGAAGGAGAAAAACAAACAACGAACAAAACAATAACAACATAAACAGCAAGATGATGGATCATATCAGCTAAACATCAGGGATCCAGAAGGATTTAAGCAAATCTTTTGGTAAAAAGCACCTATTGGTTGCCCATCTTTATTTTTGGGAACAATACCAAGCAAAAACTTCAATGGTTCATTAAGGACCAAAGTTACAGCGATGCAGTATTTGTAGTTGGGTAAAATTTTCACAGTAATGCAATTGCAGCATTCAACATCTCCTACTACATCATGTAAAGCTAAATTTCCCAAAGGTTATCAATATGTGTTGAGCTAGAAGTAGCTCAATAGAAAACAAAGTATTTATTAGCTCACCTTATGTTGCACCAAACATAGCCCATTGTAGTAGCCCAAGTCATGTATCCTCTGTTCTAAAATCACAACAGAAGAAAAAATTTCTGTAACTTAACAGATTTTAGTCCTTCAAAGTTTTTTTTATGTATGCTTAATTAAAAAAGCAAGCATTAAAACTCTGCTGTTTTCATCACCTGGACTTTTTTGTTTGATTTTGCGTTCTTTATCTTCCTGAGGTATGCATAGCTCTATGAATTGCAACTTCACAGTTTGATAAGGGGGGACGAAAGAAAATTTTGGTTTTGAAACCTACTTCAGCTTTGTAGATTCTCAGGAATCAAAAGAACCTTGTGAGAGAGTTTGCTAAGCTTGAATTATTTCCCGGGAAAAAGTCCTTATGTTAAAAATGTTTCCAGAGGTAGGTTCTGTCAATGAAAATATAAACCAATATATATTTATGATAACTTATATTTTTTAGAATTAATGCTCTGAGCCATTTGAAGATGATACGAAGATACATCAGGTGAAATCAAATATAAACAGATGTGTATCAGTAAATAAAATAAAGCTAAACACATTTTGCAAACTAACTATTCTGAGCAGGTAGCAAAATTCATATTAGTTTCAAAAAACAAAAAACAAAAAACAACCACAACAATGGAGTTGAAGAAACTGATGCTGTCAAAAAAATAATTGTTAGGTATGTGATACAGTGCAAATTGAAATAAAGTTTCAATAAGTGCATTTGGAAAATCATGATTTTATACATATTTGGCTTTGGAGATACAACAACCATTCACATGGTCTCCTCAGGCAGTAGAATTTATCCGTAAAAGGGTTGCCAGTACAAGGAGCTGCTGATTTTTTAATGCCGTTGTACAGTGTGGCTAGTGAATTATTTAGTTAATCAAACTACCCATGGATAATTCAAAATGAACAAGTTCTGGATATCAAATCTCACATCCATAGCATCCTTTCTACTTTAATGAGTTATTTTTTTATTATTATTAATTTGAAAAACAACCAGAGCACTATGTTCTTTCTTAAAGAATTCTTTAAAAATTTCTATTTAAGGACGTTCAAAGAATATTTTAGCACAAACCTTCACTTTTCTGAATTTCTCTCTACTTTTAAAGCAGCCTAGAACTAGAAAAGCAGTGAGGCAGTAAACAATTCAAGAAAAAAAAAAACAGATACACTGCAGTTAAGCATAGTTGCATAGAGAAAGTAAGTGCTTGCATGGTGGCATACAGCAGAGCTTTGGCAGGCCAGCACTTAAGGCCATCTTCAATGACTGCACTGAGACTAGTAGTCTAAAGTCAAACCCTGGGGATAGACCTGTTTCACATGAAAACCAAGATCCACTGTTCCCAAGAGATGTTTTCTTGGATCTGGATTCAATGTACAAATTCTCACCCAAAAAAACTGACAAAATAAATATAATATATTGTTTTGTACGTGAGTGAAGAAGGTAAATTTCAGCAAGTAGTTACTGCAACGATTCATGCAGGAGGTAACTGTGTTTTCCACTAACATCTCTGAAATCACGGGTTACTTGCAGAGAGAGAGGAAAAAGCTTCCCCATTCTTTCATGACCCCGCGATGTCTCTACAGTGCGTAATTCCCTATTACATATTAATATTTTCCTGAGTAAAGAACTATAATAAGTCTTCTCACTCTTTCATTAGGGAAAGGGTAAAAAGGTAAGTTAGGGAGCAAGTCTTTAAAGGCAAAAGAAGTGATTAATCCTTTAATCTCTTTAAAACAACCTGTTTGTTTTGGGTTTTTTTTGCTTGTATTACTATAGGGTTTTTATGGTTTTCTTCACTTGTTTGTTGAGGATAGTAGCATGGGAAGTTTCTCTAACAGAAAAAATACTAAAAGTTAAATGAAAGTTAGGTAGTCATCATTTAACTAATACATTTGACATCGCTTCTGACCTGTAGTACTTTTAATCAGATGACTATCATTCAGAATACTGAAAAAAATTGACCATATGCCTTTAACATCATCCGTCATACTCTGACATTTTGCTTTCATACATTGCCACTGAATGAATGGTATTTACAGTACTATTTGATGGTGCACCTGATGGAGCTCTCACCTTATGCCTCTATTTGTCAGCTAATAGGTTAAGGACCAGTTAAATTTAAAATCAACATTTCTGTCTGCAGATAGAAGAGTTACTGAGAACATCTTATAAAAATAAATAGAAGTTTTAAATATTGGGGTGAAACAACATTTTCTTAATGACCAAATTTATGAGATGTTAAACATTGTTCATTGAGCTCAGAAATTCTGACAACAAACAGAAACATAATCGCACTCTATCATTTCAGCTCTGTCTGATAATCAAACATGTCTTAAAATATTTAAAACAGATTCTAATATCTTTTTAAATAAAATCCATTTTATTAAAATTTTGTTGGACGGCAGAATATTATTGTGCAAAGTGGTGTTTTTTTTCCTTCCTCTGCAATTACTAGAAGCCATAAAATTGAGATGCATGGAAGGTACAGTAATCAAAGTCATTATGCAGTAAGCCATCAACATAGAGTGCATTTCCAAAACCAAAACCTTGTTCTTTCTATTTCATATGAAAAAGTGACATCTTTTCCATCCTTTATTTGGCTGAAATCAAGAATAAGGAATAACATTTCTTCAAATGTACAAAATTTTACTATGACATCTGCAGAAGTTAAAGTTATACAATTATATCAATTATATATAGATGTATACAACTGCAACAAGAAGACAATTTTCTGGCATTTATTAAATACATAATTTGTAAGTATGAAACTGAAATTGTGGTCTGAAAGATATGAATGTTTTCTGTTTAAGTTTACCTGAGCATATCAGTGGCGGCAGTGTCATTCCCTTTGATTCCCATGTCTCTAGAATAGTACTTACTGTAGCCATATAGTTTCTTTGCAACTAAGAAGCACACATCAAAATTTATTTTAAGTTTTAGACTGAAAAATCACCAGAGTTGTACTCTGAAACTAAAAGTTATCCCTCTGGCCCCTTTGTATGAACATCAGGTAGGTGTATGAACATTTACCATCATTCAGCGTGCTCCTTCATTGCAGACCTGTTGATTAGGCAGATGCATAAAAGTGCAAACCATTTCCAGTTACAAGTAAATTAATTAAATCTGTCAAAGAACACAATAGTCAAAATCTGTCAGAGAACAAAGAAAAAAAGTACAGCAAGGTTTCACAGACAAGAATATCATTTATATTGTATATTTGACCAATTAAATTTGCAAAACTTTACCTGACATTAAAATATAATGTAAAGAATATTAAAAAGTCAAACTCTGATGTCTTTACTCAAAATGAATGTGTTTTCTTGAGACAGTTAAATGAGCAACAGCATGGAATTAGTAGAGAGAGGAAAGTTAAGATATAAGGAGGGAGTATGATATCAAACTGTAACTGTTTTACATTTGTAAGCACTATAGAGTGAGATAAATTATTTAAATGTTGCATGTATGTATTCTATAATAAAAGAGTTTATAACTAGAAAACATTAGAATTTATCAGGAAGAAACTGCTGATCATCATATTAATTGTCTTTTTGATTAATTCCCCAAACTGAGTTTTTATGGCCTGGCACTTTCAATCTAGATTGAATATCAAGAATAGTAAAAGCTACAGTTCTTGTACTGGCAGTGAATTGTATTCAGTAACTTAACATGCATCTATTTTCTATCTTGCTTTCATGACGGGAGACATTTGAGGGAGGAATGAGGTATCCAGAAAAAAAAGCTATCGTATTGAATTATCTTTTCATTGTGTCATTTACTGAATAATTTATCCTCTAAATGTACTTTTTTCATAAGTCAGAAATTTCCTGAGCTGTTAATCCAGGCTGAATTCTTTATGTATTGCACGTGATTTTCTCAATTTAACTAACAGTGTGAGAAAAACTTACAAGTGAGAGAGGATAGGAGAATAAAATATGAGAGAGGAAGAAATAACATATTAGTTACTTTTCACTGGTTTTTATAATTCAAACAACTGAAAAACAATCTGAATTATGAATAAGGATCATATTTTTATTTCATAGGAGGTATAGGATGCACTGCAGCAGAATTTCTTACTTAACCACAGAACTAATGTTACATGTTTTGAGGTCAGACAGCCAATATAGGAAATATCTGCATCACTAGTAGAAGAGGGACAAGTTGGCTTTCTGGCTTACCAGACTTAGTCTTAAAATGCAGTGTAGTGTAAAACAAGAATATTTAGTGTATAAAAAACATTTTGAATTTTATTGTGAGCAAAGGTGAGTAATACAGAGAACGCAGGGAAATCTCTAGCCAAAATAGTCGCCAGATCTTTTGCCCTCCAGCTCCCTCCTGCTGCTAGCAGGGTCACCTCAGCTTCCCCACAGTGGACTTACTCCTTTCAAGTACTTTATAAGATGAGGAAAAGCTGCAGGTGGTCATTTTCTTCTCCCTTCTAATGCTTTCATTGCTTTCACAGAAAAATCTAAAAGATGTTATAAAAAGCATGAAAGGCTTTGAATTCAAATTAACCTAACTTCATCAGCTCTTAGTGTTTTGTAAAAACAAAGGCTTAAGCTCAGTTGTTTTGAATTTCAAAAAAATGATTTTATGGCTCACAGGACCAAGCAGTAGGTATAGCCATGACTGCAGCTAAAGCTGTGGTCCCAGTGAAGCAGTTGTGTTCTTTCTTAAAGCAAATAGTTGTTCAAGATGTGCAAGCCAGTGAAGTGAAAACTGGTTCTTCTGGGGTTTGGATAGAAGATATAAATAAAAGTAGACTCATGCTACATCTGTGCATGCAGGGATACTGCCAAGCCACCATCAAATTAGCTAGCTGAGATACCAGAAGCAGGCTTGCTGAAGCAACACAGACTTCAAAATCAGATGCCCAGCCCACATGAGAAGCAGAATAAATTAGCCTACACTGAGCTCTTTGCTTCTTTGGCTAAAGCATTTCTCGTCTCTTTCATCTGTGCTGCAGTCTGCAGAGCAGACATGCCCACAGTTAAAACATAAATGACTCAATATTAAATCTTGAAGTTATGGACAGAAGTATATCTGAGAATGTATTGGGGTGGTATTATGGGTAAACACACTGATGAATTGCAACAGTCTATTTGCAGTTTGACATCAGGTGATCTTTTACTCCAAGCCTGAAGCTTTAGCCTGGAGATCTTAGCTAAATCTGCTCACTTCTGCTATTTTTTCTGAAATTGGATAGTTACTTTCTAATACGTCCCATAAATGTTTGAGAAAATTATTTCAACATTTTTGTGCGACACCAAAACTGAAGCACATCTGTGGCAGGAGTCTGCTAAGGGACATGTAGGGAAAACTATAAGAGCACGTTTCCAGAGCTACTCCCAGGCTCTAGTAAATTGCAGACCCAAGAAGGATCACAAAGAGTATTTCTTCAATTAAATTTTGGATTACTTTTGGAGCACACAAACTTCTTAATATACTTTTTCCTACAGTGAAGATAGACAGCATGAAAAAGTACCTCTTTTCAATTGCCTTAAACCACTGTGCACTAATTTCATTCGATGCCTCGTAGCTCTTGTAGTGGTGCCAGAAGGAATAGTCCATCCTTACGCATTTTCTCCATGCAAATTGTGAATTACTACACCTATTAAATTCTGATTTATTTTTAAAATAAGAATTTAAAATAGGACATATAGGCAATCCAAATAGAGCCCTTGTCCATTTGGCTATTCTTTCTTATCACTCTCATTTTCCTTGTCCATATTTTTTCATTGCTGTCATGCACTTCTCTGAAATGTGAGGTGAACATCATGCATAGTATGGGAGATATACCCATATTGCAAGTACAGCGTTTTCTGTTAGTTGCTTGGGGTGGGTTTTTTTGTTGTTGCTGTTTTTATTTTTTGTCATTTTTGTAATTAATGTTATTATTCATTCTGATCAGTATTTTTAATTGTGCAAATCTTTAATAGAGCTGGTTTTTATACAGATTTAATTACTAAATGATAACAATCAGTTCTGATCCTTCTATTGTGTATGTAAAACTGGCATTTGTTAAATTTACATTCGTAACTCATTTAAAATTGTGTAATTCTTTTGCAATTTTTTGATGATCCTTCAATTTATTACTCTGAAAACTTGGCACTCCTGACAAACATTTTTAACTCATTTTTCTTTCACTTTTCCAGATGTTGAAGAGCACATACCCCTGCACAGATGCCTGTGGGACTTCATTCCTTTCTGTAAAACTGTCCTTTTATTTCTACCCTTTATTTCCTACCTTTTAAATAACTATTTTACAACTAACGTCATGAGTGATTAGTTTCGTTAAAAGCAAAAGCTCTGGCCAAATATTAAGGGATGTGGATAGCGTTCTTTTTGTTTGTTTTTTTTTTTTTTGTTTGTTTGTTTGTTTGTTTTTGAAATCCAAGTATAATTTTCAAGCAATTGCATATCTGAAACATATTACTAATATTGTGATGATGCAAGCAGTGTCATAAAAAATGTTTATAAAGCTGTTGGTTGTTCTGTTATAGTAGCCAAGAGTAAAATAAATCATTAATACATAATTGTAAGGATATTACAAGGACAACATTCAAACTCCTTCAGTAATTTTAACCATTGTGTGGTAGGATATTTTACAAGTGACTTATTTCAAACAGTATTAAAAAAAAAAACAAAACATTAATGGCTTTTGTCTATGATCATGAAATTAAAGGTGCTAAGAACAGACTAAATAATTTAAAGTTTAGAACATCACTAAGCTGAAAATCTCTGGAGTCACATTATCAGTTTGCAAGAGTACAGTGGCAAGATCTTTGGGACAGTGCACAGCTCTCCCATAGCAACAGAAAGTGTAGGATTCTCAGGTAATAGCAAAAACTGAGAGCTAGTTGGAAGACAATTTCAGAGGATTACTTAACATGAATATTCATGCAAACAATGCCAATTTAGTTGCACATTGTTACATAAACTGATCACAGATTAATGATATGTAGTTAGAAAATAAATCAAATAAATCAGTTCACAGGCATCACATGATTGTTCATCCCTCGGTTCTACAAGAGATATTAAGCTTTCATCTTTCATTACTATCACAGAAAAGTTTACAAGAGACATAAGCTGTTCAGATCTGACTCCAATTCCTAATCAGTCTCATCACAATGTGATGCTGACTTATGTGTATATACAGCGTACTCAAATATATTTGAAAAACGTGAAACAACATGTAAAACTGCTATTATCGGTGACTTAATAAACTTGAATTTCCACTATATATTGCACATTAGAGGAGAAATATAGCTGTATAAATAACTCTGCCACAGAATGCTCTTGACCAAATATCTTGCAGACCGTTTATCAACCAACACACTCCAATTGAGCTCTTGCAAAATTCAGCTGGTGTATACATATACTTTAAGCAGTTATCCAAGAAGCAGATTTTCTGCATCTAAACTGAAAAAGTTGATTCCATCTTTCCAGTCTGTGTATTACAGCTGGCTATATCTGAATTCAGTTTGTGATGGGTGAATTTCTGTTCACCAAAAGCGAGAGCAGAAAGATGGTATTCTTGTCTTGCCTCACTTTGTTTTTTGTATTCACATACAGTTTGTAGAAGTCCTGTTGCATTATGAAAATTTGGACAGAAATGGATCCTTTGAAAAGAATGTTAAGAATAAATCTTATATTATCAAGGGCAGCTGTCTCTTGTTTGTCTGTGAAAGTAATCTTCCTTCATATCCTGATATGTCAGACATAAGGAAATGATTCACCTTTGACACAGCAGAAAAATGTGTTTAGTTCTAAGGCTGCATTTTTTGTAAAACTGGGTTATATGATTGAATTGTATACGCTGGTATTCACATAGCCATATGGGTCGAATAATAAAAGTAATTTTGTAGATTAACATAACAAATATTTATCTATCTCATTGCTTTTGAAAGTGTATGTTTCACAACCACATATTCTGCTTTATTTCAAGTTCATACAGTCCACTTCCTTTCTCTCCCAAGAGCTACAATAAAACAACAACCAAGTATTCTAATAATAAAACTTGTCAGAAAAGTGGACTGATATGTCTTTTCTGGAAAATAATACTGTTAAGAGACTAAATCAAAGCAAAGTTCTCTGTCAGTCCAAAGACAGCATACTGTCTTTGATACTACCCACTCTCACATATTCATACTTTTAAAGCATTGTGAACTGAATCTGATCTCTAGAAAGTCACTAAGGTTTTATAAAGTTTGAAACAAAAAAGCGAATGTGTTTAAAATATGTTAGAAAAATTGTTTTGTACCATGGCTCGATTTTCTATCAGAGAGATCTAAAGAGGAGATTAATGCCACTTTAAGGAGAAACTATCAGATATGCGAAAAAATCCAATGAGCAATACAAGACAGAGAAACATATCCTAATCACTTGGAGTATAAAGAGTTCTAAACCAATTGTGCATGCAAAACCAGACTTAGAATGCACAGTATGTTAAAAATATGAGGGCTGCTCTGAAAGTAGTGCCTCATATTTTATTATGTTGACCCGTGCATCAGAGGCAGATGTTGGTGGTACAGCAGTAGAGGTGGAATTTTCCCACCAATATTCCATTACATGTTGTTGCTGTATGACAGATGGCAGCAGAAACAAAATGGTGTCTGAGATGGAAGTGCATATGAAGGAAAGATGTATCATCGAATTCCTCTGTGTGGAAAAAATTGCACCCATTGACACTCATCAACACTTGCTGAGTGTTTATGGAGACCAAACAGTGAGCACAGTGAGGCGACTGGTGGTGTGTTTCAGCAGTGGCGATAGTGGGTCATCTCCGCTGGTGCAGATTTTTATGAGCAGGGAATGCAGGCACTTGTTCATCACAGGCAAAAACACGTAGCTAACAGCGGTGACTACACTGAAAAATAGTATTGTGCAGCTGAGAAGTTACTCTATTAAATTGTCTTCTTGTGCTCTTTGTATCTCTTGCAGTTTCCATGGAAAAAAATAGGAGGCATTTCTTTTGAAGACATCTATGTAATAACAAATCTAAATACTTAATTTGATGCAGTGAATGTTTTGTTTATTCATCTTCCATTCCATACAAAACTAATGTCTCAAGACTATAATGTCCAGTTTAGCAAAATAATCCACTATGATGTTACCTGAAAATTTTGCCTAGAGAAAAGATTATTTAAATGAATGATAATGTTATTTTACTGGCACTTCATAGGCATTAGCCTTAAGTCACCAAGGAGAGCAGAACAAAATGAAAGTAATGAGAAGGTGAGAAAAAATAGTTACTGCAGAGACATTTTCATAAATAGTGTGAATGCACACTGCTGTGAAGCTAGTCAAGGTACAGCAAGAAGCTCCTGGCAGCTGAGGATCTGAAACTTTATTCTAGCTACCATCAAGTCTTTTTTCTCTCATAAAATAAGAACATGAATATTTTTCCAGCTTCTGAATATAATATGGTCATGTATTTTCACAGCTGATGGTCCTAGACCAGTCCACCATGGAGAAGGATAATTCCTCTTCTCCTCTTTTCTCCCTATTTCCATTAAAATTATTTGGACTTGTAAATTTAAGCTGTAATTTCATTTTTGTTCCTGCATATATCTGGACCTAAATTTTGATAATTGTAATGTTGCCATTTTCAAAAGAATTAGAGTTTGGGAAATCGTACACTTTCCTTAGTTGTTTAAAACCTCAGTGCCTGTGGCTTTGATTATCACAGTCTCAGTTCACCACACTCTGATGCTTAGTGATTACACTATCAGTTGTATTCATTAAGACCCAGTTTTCTATTTTTCTGCTGATGACAATGACAGGAGAAGAAAGGGAAGGGAAAAGACTTCATTACAGAATCATTAGAATCAAAAATATACTGGTTCCCAAAATATCATGAAAATTCCATCATAATCACCGTTACGTAATTCATCTGATGGTCTTCCCACTGATCATGAGGTATTTTGCAGAATATGATATTTTAAAAGCTTTATGTAGACATGTCATCATTTCCGATGATAATTTAATCATATATCTAAGTACACAAGAATCATTGCCCTTAATCAGAATAATGCCAAAATTTATATTTATTTTCATTAAGTACTTTTGGAATACAATATTAATCACTGGGACATGGAAAGGATCCTTTGTTTTGTTCTTCCTAAAATTATATCTTATTTTGAGACAGTCATTAATCTGGAGAAATTATTTCAAAAATAGACCAGAACAACAAAATTTATTGAATGTAGTCATGATAAAAATTGAGAATAGAAGTGAAAAACTTTTAGCTTTTTATTGTTGCAATAGTTCAGAGTAGGCAGGGAAAAGAACAATTATTTTTCATGCTAAAAAAATGTTTCTGTACTGAACTGCTTTTTATTTTTTGGGAAACATTTTCTCTATGGTGATACTATCATTTGAATGACATCAGTATCTCCATAGAAGAATACAGACTGGAACAAATTAGGATCCAGCTTCATATCACTCCTTGTCTGAACATTCAGCTTTACTGGTCATCTTTTAGACAAAGAGATGAATTAGTTCAAAACCATTCAACACTATGACCACGCTTAAGGTAATGTATCTTCCTTCACACGGTATAAACTATTGACATCAGTGCTCCCTTTTGATGCCCAGGTTGAGGGTCTTTTGGAATCATTCAATAAACATGTCTTCACCAAAGGTATTCAGCTACACATTCTTCAGATTCTTTAATTTATTACAAGATGATAGCAAGCTATCTCATAGATTCCACTCTCTAATTAATAGCAGGATTTTTTTTTTTTTAACAAATAGCTTCTAACTAATAGCACACATTTCTTTGCAGTTTTTTTATGCTTATTCTTGTAAGAGCATGACCTTTAGGACTCAGGGATGCCACAGTCCTTCCTGCCCAGCCATCAGATCATTCTGTTTTTCAGGGCAGCCCTCAGTTGCTAGCAGCTCAGACAACCAGCATGTTGAATTTCGTTGCTCATATCCCAGTCCATTCATCATCATCAATATGCCTTTCCACTAATCAATAAAAGCAAAGAAAAAATGGTGTAAGAATATTATAAGACCAGAATTTAATAAGGAAAGCAAGTGCTATTTGCATAAATCAAAATTAAACAATAAAGTTCATTGCCACTAGATGTGGTTTAACACAGCAGGCAGCTCAGCACCACAGTTGTTTATTCTGATGATTATCTCCATGAGAGTAAAATAATGGCGTTAGGAATATGTCAAAGTACAACAAGCCACTTAGAATGGACAACATAGGAGAATATGCTATAACTATATTATTGTTTGATCTAAAGTCTGAGGAAAATAACTTTATTCCTTTTGCTTCAAAAGGCAAAGAATTTAAGAATTATACTGTATTTTGCCAGGATTTTATGGAAACCTTGAAAACTGTCTCCATAACCTGTAGATGAAAGAGTTCTAAAATCTTTTCCAGCTATTAGAAATACTTTTGGATATAAGGAAAGGATTTCTCAGCTGTCGCTTTAGAGTTCCTTATGCATGTCAAAAATGGGGATGTTAGAGAAACTTTTTCAGTATTTGCTACTTCATTAACAATCTTTTTTATTAGAAATTAAAAAAACCCTATTAAATGCACTGAGATGCATGTATTTTTTCATAGAAGTAACATATTGCAACAAAGAATTTATGACATATATTTGGAATTGACCATGAGAATAACTAACTACTGAACTAAGGGTATGTAACATCAAAAGAGAAAGCTATAAGGGATGTTCATTCAATATTATATATTATTATCTATATATTTAACTTAGTATTTTGATTTTAGCAAACAACATTATCTTTACCTGATTCAGCCATTTCCTCTGTAAAAAACTTACTTTTTAAAAATTTATAAATATTATAGAAGGCTTGAAATGTTAAAAAGTTGAGCATGGAATGTTTGAGGAACGTTGTGTCATGAAAGATTTAAGGAGAAATGTGTGGATGCTTCAGCAGTTTAATGATAGAAATGTTCTCTCAATATTTTAAAAATTGTCATATTTATTATACTCACTGCTGCCACAAATGCAGTAGTGGAATATCTGTTATAAATATACATGTATACATATGTTCCTTGTATAAATATATCTGGTGACACTGCAGAAATCTACTAGGTTTTGATTTTGCTGAGACTAAACTTTCAATTAAAGTTATTTTCCTTTTCTCTGAAAGCATTTTAATAGATCTTTACATTACATGCTTATTCTTAGAAACAAAAATATATTAGATATTTAAAAAGACAATAGTACTGTTTAAAATCCTGAATTGACTTGACAGTTACTGAGTTGTGAATCTGAGGTCAAAAGAGGATCGCCCTACAACAATTAATTCTGTATAGCTAATAAAGCACATTGTGGAACTTTTAATAGATTTATTCTTCCACAGGTATTAACCTGTAAGTTTCACAAAAATCATGTACTCGTTGGCCCTGTTCATAGCCTGGCTATAGATACAAATCAAAGTGAGAAGAATGTGCGTATTCCTATACATATTGGATCAGTGAGAGGCTCTGTGACCTCAGCACACAGATAAATGTGCCTCCTTGAACTGTGGAGAAAGATGAGCAAATTGGAGCAAAGATGAGTACACCCATACTGTCTCTTTGGAGTCATGCTGCAGATGGCCATAGCACTGCTCGAGCTTTAATATTTCCAGGTCACCCACTCGGAAATGGACTGGAAAGGGTGTACCCAAGGTCCACCTCTCCCTGGGCTCATACAGGGCTTGCCTCTGAAAGGAGAACATCTCCTGGATGAAGGTAATTTCCTGAGGAGTGTTCTGTAGTTAGAGAGCCTATCACCAGTTGGATGAGTCAACTTTTTACTGTGCGTGAGTATAGACATTCCTAATGATACTTCTGGCATCGCAAAGAACTTAATAGAAACAATTCCACTGCTTCTGAGGACCAACAGGAGTGAAGGAGAAAGAGAATGAAAATAATTAGTTTGCTACCTCAGTAGTCACAGTTTCATCACTGAACCTGATGTGCTGAGCATTAATAAGAAAAGTGTACTATTTATGTGGCCAGGGCTGCTGCACTTAGTTTAGATTCAACCCTTCTGAGAGAAGCATATTACTTCTACCTGAAAATAAATTGATGGGCTTAGCTAGGAGATACTGAATTTGAGAAGGAGGCAGGCATATTTGCAAGTAGGGTGAGCAAAAGGACCCAATTTAGAATTCATTGGTAGTATACTTATTTGTAGGAGATCCTCTGCTGAACTTTGGTGTGGAAAGAGAGAAGGTGTTCTTACATATCTAGAGTGGACCACTTAAAGCTTGAACCCTCAGAAAGCCATCTGCTAGAAAGGCAGATTGGAAGAAAAGGGATTTTCTGCCAAGGGTACAATGGACAAGACTGTTGATCCAGAAATCTTAAGATTTTTGTTGCTTAAGGAGTTCTTGTATTCTGATTTAAGCAAAGCTTTATTACAACATAAAAAATGTTTAGGAAATGAAAATCTTTTGAGTCTGCTCAGTCTTTCTTTCTAACAGAAGAAAGCTGCAGAGCTGTTACCTTTCTAAAGTTGCACAGAGACATGTTGACAAAACAGTATTAAGCTGTAGAGACTAGACTTCTGAGTCTTACTTCTTGACATTTCATATCTAGATGTCTTGTCCATTAGCACTTAGTTTCACAACACGATGCTACAAAAAAAAAAAACAGAGTACTTCCAATATTTTCTCCAAAACTCAACAATCTGGCCATCACAGTGGCAACAATGCAGATAATCCTCCAGGTAAGGACTGATAGTTTGGCACACCAGGAGTCAAGACCATAGATCAAAGCAGTCTTGTGTAGATGTAGCTGCTATATTTCTCTAGGTGCCTGCTTTTTTGTTTTATTCCCCTCAGATTACATCACTGGTTTTGCAGTACTTATCTCTCAGTGAGCATGCTTCATTAGCATACAAGATGGGCTTTGATACAAAAAGTGTAATAAAAAAACAATTATCAGCACCAGATTTAGCTGCCACCTTACATGGACTTCAAGATGACAGGGGTAAATAAGAAACTCCTTCTAGGTCTGGTACACTTACACCAGAGGCTGTGCACCCAGATGTCTAAAGTAGCTGTGTCTCCAGTGACTGAGCTGTCAAAGCTCTTGAAATGAGCTTTGGTACAAATTTAAATAAACAGTTTGAAGAAAACATTTTCTTTTTGAAAGAGACAGAGAGGCCCTGCTTTTGACACTTCCTGTCAGACCATTTAAGTATTCTGTCCATTTAATAGAAGTATGTTCCCTGGAGCTTTTTCCATCAGTATATGACAATCAAGTTGAGGTCAGATGGAAGCGGTCTCTGCCCCTTACCAGAACAGTTAATGCTGATGTTCACAAGGCTCAGCAAATGCTAGTGATTCCCAAATCACCGTCAGCTTAAAGAACAAAAGACTCATATATTATTTGCAATGTAAATTATCATGCAACATGTAACATGAATGATGTAATGGAAATTTTTCACTGTCCGGGCTTGGTGTAGTCTCTTGGGCTACTTAAAGTCATCTGTGCAACTTTCTGTTGTTTCTTTGGTTTGTTTATGTTGTTGTTTTTCCTCGATCTCCTTTCTCTAAAGCCTTCAAACCAAAATATTATCAAAGATTTTTATCACTGCCTCTTTTTTGTGTCTATTATCATTATCTTAATGGTGAAAAAAGGCAAGACAAAGAAATTTGACTTACGATAAATAAAAAATTCAGTGATTTTTAGGGTGAATATGCACTAGAAAGGTTATAAAGGCATGCACAGGCTACAGTTTTAGAGGGGGCAAGGAGCAGAAAGATAGGAAAAAAGTGATATTTCCTCATGTGCAGTTATGGGGCTGCTGTCCAGATTTCAGTCTACAAACTGTGCTGGTGGCTTCTTTTCCTAAAAAATGGAAATTAAAATGGTATAAAACTATCATAGTTTCACACAAAGGGGATAATTTGCATGCACTTATGACAAAGGCATAAGCATTTTTTTTAATGAGTAGTGTTTTAATGAGTCTGAGGGCTGTGTGGCTTTTAGCATTTATTCAATATTTACCATGTATTTTGAAATATATTTAAAAATTAACAATAGAAGACCAGATTATTAAAGCTTTGATTTTTGAAGACAGGTGACATAATAAGAATCAGAGCTATCAACTTGGAAAAAAAAAAATCACACAACAACTTGAAACCATGATTCAGCTGCAATCAGCAAATTAAATCTAACCAGTCTCCTGAATCAGCAGGAAAATAAACATAATCTTTGATATATGTGCTGAGACAATTTTATGGTTTTTACATCCCTGGCTTAGCCTTTGAATATGTTGATTTAGAATTGTGAAACAGTCTAATGATCAGTTCCAGAGAAATAAAGATTTTAATCCTCATTAAAAGAAAAACTTTTGCAAAATGTTACAGTGGTGCTTAAAAAAAAAAGCTCTGCATTAATTTTGTCATCTTGTTTCAAGAATATATATCAAAATAATTAGAAATAGTGATTCCAGACTATAGCCTTGTCTTTTTTCTTCCTTTTTATAATGATCTATGAACAACTAATTCATGAAGAGCATATGATTGAAAGCCAGATCATATTACTCTTCATCCATGTGAGATATAAATTTCTTACTGTAAATTTTGTAATGATACCAACCCAATTAGTAGACTGACTTAGTTTTAAAGAAGAAAAAGGAAATTAACGGTGTGAAAATTAAACAGTCACAGGTGTAGATTTTTAAATAGCAGACTCATGAACAGGAAAAGGGTTGTAGTGTATTCAGTATAGGCCTGACATGACCAGTTCTGTATGCAAAAATACTACAGGTGGGGTGCTGTCATCTTCATCACCTACATTATACAAACAATTTCTGAATCCAGTCCATAAGAATGATATTTTTAATTGAAGGGAAGTGTCATGGTTTTGTGATTTTTGGTTATTGGTATTCCACATCATAACATCATGTAGTGAATGTACCTGGTTCTCAGAAGAGAAGGACTACTACAGTCCCCATGGTACTTTTCTCCTCTGTTACCATTTTCCAGCCGGAGGGAAAAGATAAAAGCTCACAGTATAAAAACTTGCAGATCACGAGACCTCGTGCCTTTTTCCGCCATCTCTCGTCTTGGCAGCACCTCACTCTCCAGCCGTCTTATCATCGGTAGTAGAGTAAGGCCTACCTTGATTTTGGGACATTCTCTCTCTCTCTGTATTGGATTTATCAGCTTAAATTGTAATTATGTTGTATTATAGTGTGTTGTTTGGCGTTCCAATATCTTATTTAGTAAATTAGTTTGTTTCTCCTCAGATTGTTGCCGCTGTTCTTTGCTCTCAGGGCCATCTCCTTACCCTTTTCCCCTTTTCCCTTTTCCTGGGTCGTGGGTCTGTGGGTCCCCCGTCCCCTTCATCACGGAATCGGGCCGAATGCCCGTAAACCGTTGACAGGAAGAAAGCAAAAGAATCAATTCTCTAGCTTGTAAGTAGGTCTCAGTAACACAGATGATGCTCTTTTGTTGCTGAGAACATTTTAACTAAATTATTTCCTCATGTTAATTTACCTAGTTTCATTGCTGAAGATTATATGCAGCTCCTGTCAAGAGACAGAGCAGATCTCAGACCTCTGTGGAAGACAGAAAATCATGACTACTGGTACACACACACACACACACACACACACACACACACACACACAAAATTAAAGGTGCCTCTTGAAAGTCCTGTAAAGATTATGTAGGCAATATTTATATCTTTTTTAAATTATGTTATAATATGCAGCTTATTTCCTGGTATTGACATATCTTCTAAATGGCCTTGTTATTGATCTTCCAAATTCCCATGAAGAATCTTAGATTATGATCCCTTCATGCTACTCCACAAAGAAGACTTGTGTGTCATCACAAGATAAAGAATCTTCATCTAGATGGTGTTGTAAAGTTACCTTGAATTTTTTAAAGTAGGGATTCCCTGACACACTGTTCTGCCTTCATTCTACTTTGTGGTGGAAGGGTCCCTCTTGGAACTGGCAAAAGTTTGGAACTGCCGAAGCTGTTCTCTGGAAAATGTATATTCATGCAAAACTGGAAAAATGACTTTGTAGCTGTGTCCATGAAATCTGGAAAACTCTATAATGTTAACAAAAGGATGTAATGCAGAAACAACTTTGAATCTCTAATGAGTCTCCTGAGATTTACTGTACCCACTGTAACAGACTTGCAGAAAGAATCTGAAATTCTCACTTGCAAAATTTTGTTTGGAAAATAGGAACTAGATTACCACTTCCGCTTGTCCAGTTTCTTTACAACAAAATAGCGTATTCTGTTCTTGAATGGTTAATCTTGGTTAACAAGTATTCAGGTATAAGATCATCTATGTTCACTTCTGTAATGGAAATACTAAGTCACGGCTTGAAACAGTGATTGAGCACCTGGTGGGAAGGCAAGGCCAACCCAGGGGAGCTCAGGTGCATGCAATGAAATTGAGTGACCAGAAGGGGTGGAGCCAGTATCCATTCCTTCCTCAACCTCGTCTGAGGGTTGGCAGTGGAGATGGAGTGATTTGCTAGAGATTCTTGTGTATGTGAGGCCTTCTGAAGGTAAGCGCGTTCTTTCCTTTGTTTCTGTGGCCATGGCTGTTGCATTTGAGCAAGTCCTCATTTGCTGCAGCCTGGGACTTTGCTGCTCTGTTGTTGTTGCTGTGCTTTCAATCATGTTACAACTTCTTAAATAGTATTTTGCAAAACAGGACAGGTACACTTATTCATGGATCCCCACTAAGGTTCAGGTGATATTAAATGTTACTGCATGTCATGAAGGAAAGAAACAAATAATCTCCAAAAAGCTTTTATTTGTTTAAATTGTGGAAGTGCATCTTTACCTGTTTGTCCAAAATCCTTCAGGAGAAAGGACAAAATGTAGACCCTTTAGACTTGCCACTTGAATATCATTACAACATGTATATGCAGTAAGACCACTACATTTCTTACAGTGACAGAAATAAATTTAAGTTTGGGCCAGCAACAGTGAATTTGAATGGAAGCCTAAAGGTAATGAAGAAAAAGAAAATGGGAAGCAATGCAGTCTCTTCTGTATATTTATACACTCTTTCATGCATATTTTTTTCTCACAAACCTTGAAAGTTTATTTCAAAATACCTGTACGAGTAAGCTATAATATTATCGCAGAATTTGAAATTCAAAGTAGGAAGGAAGGAGAACAGTTCAGGTATTAGGCAAAATTAGATGACGTTCATATATTTCAACTCAGTCTAAATTCTTGATATCATTATATTTTATTATTAAGTAGGTGTATGATTAATCTCTGATGCAATTCAATAGGGATAGAATTTTTGACATATAAATTGGAGTGGCTGATGTGTCTGAGAGTGTTCAACCATTTGATTTAAAAAAAAAAAATGCTCAGACCATCAGATGTTCAGTTCTACTAGGTCTCTCCTTATTCTATTAGCTGTAAAAGCCTATGGTGATTCAATCTCATGAGTAATTGCAATGGTAACAGTTATCTCAGAAGATACACAGCTTTCTTACACTTAAGTATGTTTGACATAAAAAGAACAATTGCTTCAGAAAGCAGAACCACTCACCTCAAAATTTAAATCATAAAAGAATTGTGGGATCGATGATGGAATCTATCTTCAAAGCCAGTGGTTAGAGGAAGGTCAGTCAGTGTTTTCCGAAGGAGCGTGGGTAACCCCTAGTGCCAACATCTGCTTCACCTACCTATGCAGTAATTTTGTGTTTATGGAAATAGATGCGAAGGAGATGCTGCTAGAATATTTTAGAATAAACAAACATGGGGCAGTTAGAATACATTCTTTCTCCTCTATTTCCCCTATTATACATTCCCCTTGCCCTCCAGTATAAATTCCTTTTATGGGTTTTATATGGATTAGAATTAACTGGCACAATTCTAATAGATCTGTTAAAAACCTTTAGCCACAGGAACTCAAGTGTCATTAATGCTAACAAAATCAAGGTGTTCAACAGTATTCGCTTGAAGACTTCCCTAGCGTCTGTTTTTTCTTCATCCTTCAGCCACATTTACAGTTGTCGTGTATAAAGCTGCAAAGTGCAAACAGATTTTTATGAACTTAATCTGCTCTTTCAAAGAGTTCAGGCACAGAGATTTCCATTTAACTAGTTACATAGTACCTGTCTGTATGTGCTATGCCTTAAATTTCAGTATAATCTACCAATGGAGAGTTTGAAGAGAAAAAGCAGGACAGAGTAAAAACCCGGACAGAGGACTTCTCAGCTCTCTAACTCTGATTTTTCCCAGCAGGGAAGTAGCAAAGGTCTTCTCTGCCCTGACTATATCCTCTAATAAATCAGTGTCTGGAATGGGGAGTATTTCTTTACCATTACTGCTGAGGTGTCTGTGTGAGCTGAGAAAAGTATATCCGTTCTAAACCACTGGAAAAAGGAGGAAAAAAAAGGTTATTTCCAAGCAGCATATGCTTAGAAAATCTGTAATGGATGGTGGAAAAACAAAACCCACAGGGGATGGAACATTTTATTGCTACTGAAAACCATTCACATGCAATACAGACTAATACATTTCAATTCCTTGGTTTAGTTTTAAATAAGGATATACATCATAAAGATACAATAATGTTGTCATTTATATTTTTTGGAACCCCTTGATTCTGGTAAGATCACATCACATGAGGATGATGTAACTTTATATATAGGTTTACTTCTATACATTTGCGAGAGAGTACTGTCCCATATTCATTGATATATTTTTATTTAATAAGTACTTCTATTTTGTGATGGCAAAGATAAAGAGAAGTGAATTTTTCTGTTGAGGAATATAATAAAACATGATTAATTCATCTTGCTGTAGTCTTGCTGTTTATTCTGCTTTGATTTCTTGTTTTCTTAATTCCTTGAGAAAATAGGATTCAATTGGTAGGCAGCTGACTGGAAGAACACAAAGCCAGCACCACCAGCCAGAATAAGATCTGAGAAAGGGAGGCAAAGAGGAAAAAAATATTTACAATACAAATAAGTACTACTTGAGAAGAATAAGGAAGAGATTCATGACAAAAGATGCACGTAGCTAGCCTGGAGCCATCAATGCAGACATATAAGATATAAGGATCAAAACCAATGATAATGAGCTAATTTGCATATGATCATTTGTTTAAGATTGTGATTTATACTCCCTCTCCAGAAGGACCAAAACATTGACAATAATTAAGGTCCATGTTCAATTGTGCAAGGTCAGTTGCAAAGTCAGAAAACTGAGTCACATGAGTGAATTATATTAGTGGAAATTTAGGCAAGAAAAAAGATTGCTAGGGAGCAAGTTAACTCATTTAATTAGCAAGTGAGGGCTTGGAAATATGTAGCAGAAAGATACTAAAAGAGACAACTGTCATACAAGCTACGATACCCCTAATTGAAAGGGTGATGATGATGTAGCATGTTGGTTCCCTTGCAAGCTGGGCATTTGGATCTGGTGTCTGGGCCAGCTATGAACAGGGAGGAAGAAATGAAATACAAGAATACAGAAGCCTTCATCTTGTGTTGCTTCTTCTGTCCCTTAAACCAGCCACATCTGTAATACAGCTATTCAAGCCTGCCTTAAGCCAGCAGGTAAAGCAGAAGGAAAGAGGGCTTGAGGATTTAGAGAACTGGTGTAGTAAGATGACTGGAATAGTAATAAAAAGGTAAAAGAGCTTGTCATGCAGAGACTGATAAAGGGAGAGGTAGGGATATGGTAATATATATTCTCTCTTAAGAGCATGTTGTCTGTTATATGCAGAGAAAATCACGAGTGATGACAAAAGTGAAAGTACTGTTTTGCTATAAAGAAATTCATCCACCATATAGCACCAGAGCTAGAGTACGAAGCAAATGGTGTTTTTTTTTTTATCTGAGGAATCAACAGAAGTGATCCAAAACACCAGGCTTCTGAGTAACTGTGAATTTTAATACCTCATATATCTTTGAGAGGGAGAATAGCAAAGGTACTCAGTCTGTATGCATCACTTCCAACTTTTAAATATAATTGGAGACATCAAAAAAACTGCCTCAAAAGGCACAGGAAATGGTTAAAAGAACCTAAATTGAAAATATCCTGGGAGAGAGTGAGCTGATGGAGTTCATATCTATAGATTCATAGAATGGCCTAGGTTGAAAAGGATCTCAAAGATCATCTAGTTTCAACCTCCCTGCTGTGTTCACAGCTGCCAACCACTAGGCCAGGCTGCCCAGAGCCCCATCCAGTCGGGCCTTGAATGCCTCCTGGGATGGGACGTCATCATCGCAGACCTGGATGCAGTACTCCAGATGGGGTATCACAAGAGCCGAGCAGAGGGGGGCAATCACTTCCCTCTCCCTGCTGATCACCCCTTTTTTAATGCTGCCCAGGATATAGTATGATCCTTAGGATAAGAACAAGGAACTATACAAAAAAAACAAAACAAAAAAAAAAAACAGGGCATTTAGAGAAGTTAAGCTTCAGTAAATTCACAAAATTGGTGAAAAAGAAGACTTAGGAGAAGAACAAAAAAACCTGAACTCTTGATTCTATAAAGAAACAATATTAAGGGCACAATTGCAAAATAAAGCAGAGAAAAGATTAAAGGTGCAATAAAAGATGAGTTTGATAGAATCACAAGCTTTTTGTGAATTTCTAACATGAAAAAATGAAAACTAGGTCTGGTTACTATGGTCAAACATAAAAAGTAGAATGACTGTGTAGGAAGAGAGTAAAAAGAGAAAATACAAGAGGTCTTTAATAAGGAAGCTAAATTACAACAAGAAATCCCTCTGTAAGACAAATACCAAAGAAAGGGTTAGTTCACCTCTTACTGTAGTGGGTGAGCTATTACAGGCTGTTCCTGGAAAAGTGATGAATTCAATGCCTTTTTTGCAAGTTATTACTGAAAATGTCATAGAGCTGTCATAATTAATACAAGTCACAGAAGGTAAGACCTCCTTCTCTAGTAAGGAAGCAACAGGTTGAACAATATCAAAATGTTAGATGTTCTTAAAACATTTGAAACAACTGGTTTTCACTGCAGTCTTACTGAAGAGATGGCTGATTAAGTCACAGTATAATTAATTATTATCTCTGAGAAACTGGCAAGAATGGGAAGACAAGCAAATATGTAGTTTGAAGAAGTAGGAATGAGGATAAAGTGAAACCAGAGCATAACAGATCAATCAGCTTAATCAGTTTCTAGGAAAGTACTGGGAGAGCTGTTCAAATTGTTTTAAAAACTTAGAAACAGAAAAATGAATAACTACTGGCAAGTTATCAACAAGAAAATATGTCAAATCATTTAAATTTCTCTCTCTTGCGGGATAGCAGGGTACATGGGTAGAGTAGAAACAGTTGATATATTGTTTGTCTTCAACAGGTTTTCATCACTACAGCTATATTCTACAAGCAGAGCATGGTCTCAATGAAAATATAAGAAAGAAGATATAAAGCTAGCTGCATCCCATGCTGAATGTAATTACAGTGAGTCCTGTGTAAAAACAGAAGCATGTAATTAGTGACATTCTGCTGCTATCTGTCTTGAGTCAGTGTCCTCATAAGTTATGTGGTATTATTAGATGTGTAAATTGAATGTGGATGGAGGGACTGCCAGTAGAGCAAGGACAGGCCTAGAACTCATAGCAAACAAGACACAGGAAGTGCCATCTGAAAGAAAAATGAGGTATTTAAGAGTGACAAGCGCAAGTGGGAAATATCAGCTAGGCAGTAACAGTAAATAAACGTTTACAGCAACAAGCTGAAACAACTAATTAGGTAGTCCAGCTGAAAATTATTTGTATCTCAGCGTGGAACACAAAGACTGAATTAGATTCAAAATTTGATGTACTGTTCCAAAAAAAAAAAAAAAAGGAAAAGATCATAATGCTTTGGAAGACGTATCTTAATTCTCTGTTCTTAACAGCACTCTTCCTTCTGGAGCTCTGTGTCCAGGTTTTGGCAGTCTCTCTTCAAGAATGTGCAGGAGACAAGAAAAAAAAATCAGATGCTGAGAAAACATTGCCTCTATATAAAAACTGTGTGACTGTAGGACTGTAAGAAGAGGAGGAGGTCAAGGAGTGGGAATGGGGAAGATATAGCAGTTTTCAGGTATGTGGAATTTTTCTCCAAGGAGGAGCAGAGCTGATGGTCTTCTGTGTTCACCATAAGTAAGAAAGGAAATAATGCAAGGAAGATTTAGGACAGACATATGAATGGGAAAGTAATGAAAGTAAATTTGACTAGGAAGTTTGTGTCTTCACAACTTCATTAGCATTGTCTTTGACATCTGACAAATGTCTGTCTTTGCTGACCTATATAATTCTGCCTCAGACAAATCAATGGCCTAAATGATGTCTTGGGGTTACTTCCTTACAATTGTATGATTCTGTGTCTACCCAGAAGTTACTGCAGCCCCCTTCAGCAGCTAAGAGGCAAATGCATACTGCTTTCCTATGTGAGAATCCAGCTGAGATGCAGGAATGCATGACAGGATCACCATATGCTCCACTCTCTCACAGTAGTATTGACAACAGCTCTTTCCTGCCAGCTCTAAAGTATACTTCATTCCTTCTGTATAAACCATATGCACAGGGAGAATGCTGATAAGGAGACACCCTACAGCTAGTGCCAATGGGTTTGAGCAGATGATACCTGCAATACTTGCTTGTAATTTGTCATTACTTTGGAATTCTTTAATGTATATGCAAACATCTAATAAAGCAACTTGCCTAGGTAAGTTCACATAAATACTATGGTCCATAGAAAAAATGAAGACAAAAAAAATGTAGTAATAAAACAGATAGAAAAAGTGCAGTAAATGCAGAGCTGTCTCAGTCAAATACAGAAATAGAATATTCCCAAAGGCAGATCAGGAGTTTTCCTTGGCGCCTTAATACCCTCCAAAACACATTTTAAAGCTATTAGAGCACCAGTAGCTTTTAGCATCTTCAATAATAACAGAAGGAAAAAAAAAAAAGATGAGAGCATAGGAACATGTTGACATTTCTTTCAAAAAAAATCCCAATAATCTTCTATGCCAAATCTAACAGAAGAGGCACAGTCATCTATCACAATCAGGAGATACATGAGGGCTGCTCCAAAAGTAATGCCTTCTGTTTTATTCAGAGGTGTACATTGATGATATGGCAGTAAAGGTTGAAGCTTCCCACCAATCTTCTGTTGATTTTTTTTGCTGTGTGGCTGATAGCAGCAGAGAGGCAGTCTGACAAAATGGCATCTGACATGGATGTGCATATGAAGCAAAAGTATGGAAATGAATTTCTCCATGCTGAAAAAAGGAAACCAGTGAGACTCATCAATGCTTGCTGAACGTTTATGGAGACCAAACAGTGGATGTGAGTGCAGTGAGGCAGTGGGTGGTGTGTTTCAGCAGTGGTGACAGCAATTGTGGGTCATATCCACTGGTGCAGATTTTTACTAGCATGCAGGCTCTCGTTCACCACTGGTGAAAATGCATAGCTAATGGTGGTGATTATGTTAAAATATAGTGGTTCATAGCTGAGAATTTGCTCTACCAACTAGTGTTATTGTGCTTTTTGTATCTTTTGTAGTTTCCATGGAAATAAATAGAAGGCATTAGTTTTGGAGAGTTTTGTATATTCCTCAGAAAGTATTCTAATGATTAGAAAATTATTTTAAAGATCTTTTTTGTTTTTTTTCTTTTTGTTAGATCTGCAACAGGCTGCCATTTAGTATGGGTACATTTTAAGATCTAGTAATTAACAAGTCCCAGTATGTCTTTTTCTTTCATCCTTCTAACATCTGAAAATTAGTAACAGCCAGTCTTGATTTCCCATGTGAAGAAAATCAAACTCTTGCAACAGGTATTCTGATTTTGAGCTTTAATCCACTGAACATCTGAGCTCTCTTAAATGAGGAAAGCTGAACACCACATTTAGTCTAGATAGAATCTTTACACTTGTGTTGTGATAATGGTAATATATCCAGCGGGAATATAAATACACTGCCCACGACTTTGTCACAGATAGAAGGATCTCCTGGAGAAGGCATGTGCATCAGGCATAAGAACATAAGACATTTCTCCACCTCTGCAGGAATCAGTTCATCAGATAATCTATTTAAGGAAATTCCAGCACTGTAATTTGCCTTTTTGCTTTTAAGCGGCCATGTGATAATGCAGAAGCCATGTTCTATGATTTAGAATGATTTAGTTTGCAGGAAGCCCATTAATTTAACCATATTTTCCCATCTATTTCAGCACTGTGTCCTGTCATCTGGAAATAATAGAAGCCTTAGCAGTAAACTATGAAAGCTAAGAAAAAAAGGTGCAAGTAGAGTTTACATAGTATTTACTGGCATGCTAATGTTAGCCCAGCCTAACCAAAATTAGGGTTTCCTGGTAAACCCGGATTAGCTTTCTAGTGAAAGGGATACTGAAGTGGCAATCAAAAACGAATGTGTAGTAGTTCTATATTTATATGACATCATGAACATAAGCTGTGTATATGAGTCCTGAATCACAGACATAGAGCATTTTGTTTTTTCTGCAAATATATAATATTGACTTTGTCAATGCAATATGGGAGCAAGATAGAGAAAAGAGATCAGCATACTTCAAGTCTGACTAAGTTTTCTTTGACACTCAAACAATGTTGTTCATTCTGCTTTATTTTTTAATATATATATAATTAAAACATTCTTATTGTAAATTTGTCTTTCCTGTATTCTGAAAGGAAATTTGTTCATAAGGTATTTGATTTAGTCACTTCACTGACAGTAAGTTTATTCTCCTTATGATATTCTTGGTCAGGAACTGGAACGGGCTGCCCAGGGAGGTGGTGGAGTCACCATCCCTAGCAGTGTTTAAGGAACATTTAGATGTTGTACAAAGGGACATGGTTTAATGGAAAATATTGGTGGTAGGTGGACAGTTGGACTGGATGATCTGGGAGGTCTTTTCCAACCTCAGTGATTCTTTGATTCTATGAGTAAGAATATCAGCCTAAAACTAAGAACAACTTTCCATTAAGACTCATAACAAGTCTCACATCTTGAATTCTGTAGTTCAGTTATGAGCAGTAAATATAATTGTAGTTGTTCACCACGGGAATGTGTTTCTGAAGGCTTTAATGTTCCCTAAAGGCAGTTCTTTTTTTCAGAGTAGAAAATAATTAATGTGAATAAAAAATAAAAAACTCTTCACAGAGTCGGATGGAAAAAGAAGGAAGAGGATAGGCTTTGCAAACTTACTGTGCTTCCACTGTGCTCAATATGGCTTGTAGCTTTTAGGAAATAGTGGGAATTTGAGAGAAAGTGTCCAAATACTGGACCAGTTCTGATGTTCTGTGGATAGCTGAGTGAAGTGCACCACCCCCGTATACATCTCTATATAAAAGTGTATGTAACTGTTCACACACACCTGTATCTATATTTATGTATTTTTATTGTGTGCAATATATATATAATAAATAATGTAGATACCTATATAACATCCTCTTGTTATGTTTTGAATAAAACATGATACAAAAGAGAGAACAGGATATCTCAGAATATATCATAAAATGCTGCAGTGCTTTTCCTATGTACATTATGGAAACTGTAATGACCAATTCTGTCACAGATGAGAAAACTTAATATGTATTGGGCATCAAGGAATTAAATCAGATTAGTCTCAAAGTAGATGCATCACAAACTTGATTGTTAATTTGCTTTAATGACATTTAGGTTCTTTATTTCCTACCAAATCCATACAAGAGCTGTAGTAAATAATGACAGAGAAAGAAAAAGACTAAGAAAAAGAAAATCCCAGTATTACTTTATGGGGTACAATATAGTTCTCTTATGTTTACTGTTTTTCTAATAGTTATATGCACATGAGAAGATGACATGGGGGCAGAATGGTCATTGGAATTGATGCTAGTGCTGCTGGACTAGTAGGTGAGTGTTCAGCTATGACCAATCCTCAAACACAGCGTTAAACAGTGCTGAAAGGAATTTGAAATTAAACTCTTTCCATTTCCATGCCTGGTATCAGATAGTTACAATTGAGGCTTTAAACCTTTTATACTACTGAGATTTATGCACATGAATAATCTACTTGAAATGAGATTACTCATAAATTTAAAGTGATTTTCTAGAGTTAGGTCCAACCAAAAACAATGTGGAAAAATTGATTAAGCTGTGAAGAATAAAAAGAGGGAATTTCCTTCAGGACTGTCAGTACAACACCTTAATCAATAAACAGTCAAAGGCTGAAAAGTGAATAAAGCTGAGGAAGAAAATATTTTATTTTCTTCTGTATTACAACTTGAATAACACTCTCCACTAAAGGAGTTTATGGCCCATAAATACTTTTATGCTGATCAGAACACCTAACGTGAAGGACAAGTTGACATGGATTTTTATATAATCTAAGCTGCAACATTTAAATGAACTGAGATAGGAAGCCCAGAAAAAAAGAGTTTTTTCCAAAGATATTCTATCCACACTGCAGAACTGGAAGACACTGTCAAATTAGAAACGTGCAGTGAGATATACATATATATACATATATATATATGTACTCATATTTGTTTTAGTTGCCTGACCTGTGAAACTGAGGCATAGGAAAGCATTATGGGAATGCATGGGAATTTTGTTTGTTTTTTAG
The DNA here is from genome assembly GCF_002078875.1 of Numida meleagris. Classification (NCBI taxonomy): domain Eukaryota; kingdom Metazoa; phylum Chordata; class Aves; order Galliformes; family Numididae; genus Numida; species Numida meleagris. Next base: position 81,847,394 of record NC_034412.1, on the reverse strand, counting down.
AAAATGATTTTTTTTCAAATACTAGTCTTTATTATATTTTACTAGCAGGAAAATATATTTTAGTGTAGTTATTACTGATCACTAACAGGTAATCATTGTACACCATTCACAGACAATAAGAAAATGAACTGTTCCCTAAAATCCACAAAATATACCCAGTTCAAAGATGTAGGATGACAACGAAAAGACACAGAAGCAGAATTGTAACCTACTTCATGACTCCTTCGTCACTGAGCTTCGGAGTTTATTTGGTTTTAATAGAGTAGTCTAAAAAGTCTTGTGAATGAAGTGTATAGAAACCAGACATATCTGATATAATCAGGCTAACTTACATATATTTATAATCAATTAGCTTTAAGACCTTTCATTCGGGAGTAAGAATTTGACTTCACATGCCTGCTTAAAAAGGAGAGATATGTCAGTTGCTCCTAAAATAATGCCTCCTGTTTATTTCCATGGAAACTACAAAAGACGCAAAAAGCACAACAATATGTGACAGAGCAAATTCTCAGCTACAAAACACTAGTTTCAATGTAGTGACCATCATTAGCTATGCATTTTCACCAGCGATGAACAAAAGCCTGCATGCTGCACAATTAACAATCTGCATGATTGTCTGGAATATGGCTTGCTTACCTTTCATGTTGCTGTTGTCACTGCTGAAATGCATCACCTACTGCTTCACTGTGCTCACATCCACTGTTTGGTCTCCATAAACGTTCAGCAAGCTTCAATGAATGTCAGTGGGTGCCATTTTTTCTGCATGGAGGAATTCAGAGATAAACCTTTCCTTCATATGCACTTCCATGTCAGACACCATTTTGTCAGACTAACCCTCTGCTGCCATCTGTCACACAGCAGCAACGTGTAATGGAATATTGGTGGGAAGGTTCCACCCCTACTGCCATACCACCAACATCCACCTCTGATGTCGTGGGCCAACATAATAAAATAGGAGGTGTTACTTTCAGAGCAGGCCTTGTACATCTTCTCAACAAGTAGCAATTGATCCCTTATAAAGCACATCACACGTTATTTTGAAAAAAAAAGGAAAAAAAAACTGATCTGGAAGGGAAAAGAAAAGACTAAGTTTCTAATTTGCATGTGCCTAGTTTTTAGATTATGCTTTTAGCCAAGTTTTCTATTCAGAAAGGTATTTAGTTAAATAATTCTATATACTCCTGTCATTTGTAATGAGTCATCTGAAAGAATCAGTCTCTGAAATGCAGAAATCATAGAATTATGTTCCTCTTCAGAACTAATTTTCAGGACTTTGAACTCAAAGTACGGAAGCAGGCACTATGTTGTACTTCTTGGTCCATGTGCTTAGAAGATCTCCAGTTATATTCCTAAGCAGGTCTAAATAGCCACAGTTCCATTTTTTTTTTTAAAAAAGGATAGCTGTACCTACTCTAAACAGCCAAAAACCTGAAAAAATGTTTCTGGATGCAGTATACAAAAACTTAGGTGAGTTCTGTCACTATATTAGAAATTGAAAGCAAATACTTTTGACAGACTTTGAAGTTAGAATGCCATATGCATGCCCTTCATATATACAGTGAAATTAAATTCAGTCTAGAAATTTTCTTTAGATATGAATTAGTATGTCTGGAAAATATTTCAGTCCTTGTGCACTTAGGAAATACCAAAGATTCTGGCAAAGACTATCTACCAAACTGATGAATAGAGAAACAATGATTAATTAATTTTGTCCATTCTAAACAATCTCCATCTGCTAGCACATGTGCTCATGTTTTTGAAGGCAATAGATTAAATAGTGACAGCCTGGTCTGTATGATTTCTATCCATAATCCTGAAGAGATCCTCTTTCAGTGGGCATTCTGCAGTGAGCACAGCTTTCACTTCTTATTGAAATCAATGGCTTAGATGGCTGAAGATGAGCAGATTGTGGGAAAACAGATGATGCTGGATTTTATTGACAACATGCTCTCAAGGAAGTGAGGACGTTAATATATGATTACCTAAGTTCCAGATAAAATATTAATTCCATGTTGTATACATACTGTAATCTTAAAACCCTCTTCAAGCAAGGGTTTTAAAGATCCTGCCTGAGAGCTTCTTTTATGAGCCCTTGTTCTGGGATGTCCAATATGAAATGTAATTATATATGATAAGGCAAGCCATGACATATTTTTTTTTACCAGAAACAGGAAAGAAATGGAGACCATTCATGCTGGGACCTTTTTATTTTACAGAGTTGGAGCCAAAGGTTACAGCCAGGTGCAAAATGACTGACCACTTTTAGTGATGGAATTAAATCTGCTGGTACATCATGTATGTCTGTACCATCATGATGGGACTAGAACCAAATATTCCTGCTACCTACTGACTAGCTGAAATTCTGCCCGTGGAATGGATCAACTCATCTGTTTCTCAAGGCAAAGTAACTCAGACATGGGTAATAGCTCACAGTATAGACGTGCCTATAAAGGCAATAAATTTGAGTATGACCTTGAGTACAGCTACCCTTAGGCATCTGATCATTGTGCTTTACTAAGGGAAACATCAGCAATGGATTCAGGAATATGTTGTATGACTGGGAAATTATTTTCAGTAATCTTTAATCTGTGAACCCCAAAACATTTCCTAAGGAAAATGGAGGCCATTATTAGAAAGGTAAGATTTATGGCATATAATTCTGGAAATATTCTCTGTAATTAGGATTTCTTATGGCTTTTGCTAGACAGAGTGTAGGAATTTGATCTATCACCAATCATACATATTCTCTCTTAATTAAAAAATTGTGTGTAAAATTTTGTTATAACTGTGTATTTACAATAGGGTGAGGAGACCAGGGTGAAATGACTGGATTCCTAATATAGTTTTATTAGCAATGTTTGTTTTAGAGTCACATCTGCCTCAATTAACAAACATTTATTTTTAAATTTATTCATCTAAACTCCATTTTTTTTTTTCTGCAGTGTGCTTTAAACTATCATGGTTATGACTTTGTTACTTTCTGCCATTTAAAACTTTTCACTGAGTATTCAAGTGTCACGTGCCATAATTTTATAAATTCAATCCCCACTCTTCTACATTTTTTTCTGTACTATCTTCCTAGAATAGATTCTCACCTCTGTCTGTGATGCATACAACATTTAGAACCTCAGGAAAGCACATGAACATATTTGAATTTCAAATTACCATGTTTATTAATTATAAATAAAGATATAGATTTATAGGACATAAATAATAGCTGTTCTGCATCATTTGAGATTACAAATATAGTCATTTGAAGGAGAAAATATAGAGAGAACAAAGACAAAATTCAGACTGCCCAGGAATTCAGAAAAATTATTTTCAACAATAGATACAGAATAATTTGGGAAAAGAAAGCTTAGTTTTCTATTACTCCATTTTCATAGCTAATGCCATCTTAATAGCTGGAGAACAGTCTACATACTTTGTGTCGTTTGTTTACTTATCAATTACTTTCTCCAAACAGAAAAAATACTAACTTAGGTTTACAAATATCAGAGATGCACAAGAAAAAGTACAGAGCGTTTGTTTTATATACATTTTCCAGATGAAGTGTTAATAGCTTCTGTATATGTACTGCAAGAAGTACATGATTTGTGGGCCTTCTTATTAGCTAAGTATTTCTTCATTGTCTATTAGGAAGAAGCAATTTTTGAGGTGCTGAATAAAGCCCCCCACTGTTGTCATATAGTCAGCATTCTGCTTTAAAAACCCAACAACTCCCTTTTTAATATTCAATAGATATTTTGATTTCAGTTGTTTTTAGAAATGCTTTAATTTCTAATATACACTCATTTGTAGAATTTCTTCTTACCATCCTTAAAAATGTCACAAAAGCATTTTTTCAAGTGATTGAAGATCATAACGGACATGATAAAAATATATTAATTATTTCCTAGTCTACTTTGTTAAAATAAACACAAATATGCTATATCCCAAATGGCTCAGTATTCAGTTAAACCATTTGATAACCCACACTTCTTAAAATTATTTCTCTTCTCTTTTGAACAATGACTTTGTGATTTGGTGTGTTACTTTTGCATTCACCAATGTGCAGAAGATTAACAAAAAGTTAATTTGGAGAAAAATCATAAATTTTTATATGCACTATATATATATGAAGCATCAGCAAATACTTTAATGAATTTTTTAGTAACAATGTATTTTTAAGCTACTACAATCATTTCTTCAGACAAAATTTTATTTTTGATGTACTTTCTTTAACTCTCATATTAGTTTTAACATCACATGGGAACTATAAAAATTCACATCCAAAAAATATATATCTTTTCCCCCTTTACTTTTTCCAGGATATCCTTGAATGTAAAGAAAGTGGCATTTCCTCTCTCCAGCTTCATATGCTGTTTTCCATTTTAAAGAGCAAACTGTTGAAATACAGCTCAGTAACTATTTAGTGGCAAGAAAACTAGACTTTCCTCTGTAGTTGACATAATTCATGTATGATGATGACAAAATTACTTAAAATAGATGCTCAGATATGTTCGGAGACATGCTTCATTTAAAATACTACATTCTAATTTGCAAAATTTCAAGCATCCACAGGTACAATTGAAATATGTTCCTTGTATCATCTCTTAGCTTTATGGGTAACATTCACAGGTTCACAGTATAGAATAGGACAGAATTCATAGCTTGCAGGCAAAAGAATTTCTTGCAAAAACAGCATTTGGTAATTTTTACCAAATTACTGGCCCTCTTGAAACTGCATCAAATAACATTACTTCTACATGGGCCAAGGTAAGAGGTTGATATGAACAAAGAAGCTTCACTGACACACAGATGCCAATTCATTTATCTACATGAAGCTTCAGGATATTAAAAAATGTTTGTAAGTAAGTGGAAAGATTATTTCTCTCCTTTGCTTGTCTTGTATATTTAATGTGAGTATATTAAATATACATTGTATATTTAAATTAGAGTGCAAACGAACAAGAACTTTATCTGCTTGTGGGGTCCTCTGCTGAAGATGGATGCAATGTATTGCAACTGATCATTATCATGAACAATCCTAGAAAAAACATCAGTGTATTTCACAGTAGGCTTATTTCTTTAAAAGAGATACAAGTATAAATTTGTAAATAATAATTTCTTTATCATTCTTTCTGAGATCACAGCAAGGAAAATGGCTAACAACTGAAAATCATATGGCACTACATGTTTTATTTTAAATTCATCATCTTAACTAATGTGATAATTCACTCAGTGTGTAATACTGTCAAGAACAGGAATGTTTTCTGGTTACCATTTAACTTGTTTTCCCAGAGATAACAGTGGTCACAATTCATGTGCAGACAACTCTGATCATCACTCTTTCACCTGCATCTTCTGTGATCAAGCTTTTCCATGACAGTAAAAGAAGAATTCTTACAAGGTTATTCACAAGATATAATGCATAGTCTAGTGAAAATACCAAAAAGTTCACATGAATCTGAAATGCACACATATTTTTATGTCAGGATGTACAGAAATATAAAGCATAAGGGAAGACTGAAAGTCTAAAACAGCTAGCCTTAAGGGAGTAGCCATGGAAGAAAATAAGGTAAGAATTGATCATAACATGAATATTTGATGTAGAAAATTTAAAGAACTCACTACAAAGGCTTTGTAAGTGCCTAAGCCTTCAAATATAATTCTGTTATTCTTTATGCGTAGCAGTAAAGATATTTACAATTAAATTGAGTCATTGCAAAATATGCTTTGAACTCTGAGGTAAATTATACAAGTGGTGCTCCAAAAGTAATGTCTTCATCAGAGGCAAATGGTGGTGGTATGGCCATATGACAGATGGCAGCAGAGGGGCAGTCTGACAAAATGGTGTCTGACATGGAAGTGCATATGAAGCAAAGGAGTGTTAGTGAATTCCTCCACGTGGGAAAAAATGGCATCCATTGACATTCATCTTGCTGAACGTTTATGGAGACCAGTGAATGTGAGCACAATGAGGCGGTGGGTGGTGTGGTTCAGCACTTGCAACAGCTGTGTGAAAGACAAGCCATGTTCTTGATGGCCATGTACAGCTGTTGCACTACAAAATGAAGAACTTCTTGACCAGCTCATCCACATGAATTGGCTAATGGTGGTGACTATGTGGAAAAATAGTGTTTTGCAGCCAAAAATTTGCTCTATCAGATAGCATTATCACAGAATCATAGAATGGCCTGGGTTGAAAAGGACCTCAAAGATCATCAAGTTTCAACCCCCCTGCTCAGTGCAGGGTCACCAGCCACTAGACTAGGCTGCCCAGAGCCACGTCCAGCCTGGCCTTGAATGCATCCAGGGATGGGGCATCCACAACCTCCCTGGGCAACCTGTCCCAGTGCGTCACCACCCTTTGAGTGAAAAACTTCTTCCTAATATCCAACCTAAACCTCCCCTGTCTCAATTTAAAACCATTCCCCCTTGTCCTATCGCTATCTACCCTTGTGAACAATCATTCCCCCTCCTGTTTATACGCTCCCTTCAAGTATTGGAAGGTCTCAATGAGGTCTCCCTGTAGCCTTCTCTTCTCCAAACTAATCAAGCTCAGTTCCCTCAAACTTTCTTCATAGGAGAGGTGCTCTTGGGTTGTGGTGCTCTTTGAATCTGTTTTGGTTTCCATGGAAATAAATAGGAGCATCACTTTCAGAGCAACATACATATTATTAAAGTATTGCCTCTGATGTACATTTAAGAGGTACAATGGTATTCACACTTATCAAGATCGAATTTGCATCACCACTAGGATGTAGTTGTAGAAAAACAACTTGAAGAGGTTCAAATAAAGGAAATTTTAAAGTGACTGTGATTACATGTATGTGTTTTTCTCATGTTAAAAAATGTCATAATTGCTCTTCACCATTGCCATATATCCCATATCCCTAACTGTATACCAAAAAAATGTTGAAGTGTCTCGTAAAACTCTTAAAAACTTATTATTACAGAAATTTGTTCATCTGTTTTTGCTTCCAGTTTAAGATGACTTAAAATTTAGGGGAAAAAAATGCAGATTGTAGACTTCTTAGGGAATTATGTGCTATTTTAATTAACAGAAGTAGCATAAGTACATAAAATAATGTGTTTAATTCACCAATAATATCAATGTTGTATTTAAGAAGAGCACAGGTCTATTTGCTAATTTTTAACTCATCCCAAGGCCTAACAGAAAGGGGTCGTGTACCTGGAGATCATTTAGTAGAAGGAATATGAAAATCTCATTGAAGTTCAGTTAAATCACCAAGATTTAGAGAAAAGAGGAGAGACAAGCCTCAGGGGAGCAGAGGATCAGAAATCTGAGGTCCTAATGAAAAGCAGCTTTTCTGCTTCAGGCCTGGACCAAAGTGTCCAGATCCCCACAGGTTTTGCCTCTGCCAGACAGAGCTAACAAAAGGATCATAGCACTGTAACCAAGGGATGAAGAGATGCTCAAAAAGATAGAATATTTACCATTGCTTTTGTTTGTTTGTTTGTTTTCATTTGCTTATTATTTCAGGAGAAAAGTTTGCTTTGGCTAGCAAATTAAAATAATCCAGCCAAGCTAATTATATCATCACCCCAGCAGGATTGTGAGCCAATGTAAGACCCCAGACACCATTTCTTTTCAGCTTTTGCTCTGTGTTCAGCAGCAGGGGGTTCTGCAATATAAAGCACAAAATAACTGTTGAGTTCAGTCTTTTCCTAGTCAGGGTACCAAATCCTCCTCAAAACTCTGTGTGTACAGCTATGCTTGGAGATAAGCAGTGTTTTATGGTGCAGCACATTCCCTAACCAGAGAGCAAGAGGGGTATCAACTTCCTTAGCAAATCCAGCTGCTGAGTTATAGCTAATGATAGAGATATTTAATGTGGACTGGCAGTTTTTGACTTTAATGTCTATTTATATTAAATAGATGCCATGTTACTGCAGCAATCTGTACATAAAAATGATCACACAGAGTTACTCCTCTCACATTCCCTTAAAATTAAGCATAGTTAAGATACGATGTTTCTTCAGAAAACATACTCTCAACAGTCCTATGGGAAGAGAGTCTGGTATAGATCTTAGAATATTTTTTTTCCATTTCAGAAACAAGACTTAACATGAAACTTTATAATATTCAAATTCAAAGAAAGCAGAATATACAAACGGTAAAGGACTGCTCTATCACTAATATTTGATAAATATGATTAATTATTCCTTAGATCTTTAATGGGGCACATTCAGATTTATAATCCCAAATTTTCATAGTACCATGCCCATATTTAATTCATGTTTAAGGTAGTGTTTCAAAACATGGATTTTAATGTTTGTTTGTTTTATATATTTCTGAAAAATACCCCTGAAAATCCTGTACTCATATTTAGAACTGAAACTGCCTAAATCAACCTTTAATTGTGAGTGGAGAAAAAGTGAAGTTTGGTTGTTGTCTCTGAACTGGCTGTAATTAGAAGAATCAGGGATTACTACAGACATAGAGTTTGGGGGAAGAATTATTGTTTACTTGTATAGACATCATTAACTATTTCAAGACTACAGTGCCTTAGTAGGCCTTAAGAACTGAAACTATATGAGAAAAGGTGTGAATATGAGATCTGCAAAGTGATGTATACTACCCTTAAAAATATGTTGCTTAGTAAAAAGAAAGTTAAATGCTCCTGACGTAGTCTTTTTGATGGGATGATGTAATAGTCATCTGAGTGTGAAAACAGCTAAAAAGATGCCTGTGGTCTCAAATTTAATTTAAAAAATGTATTGAAATAAAAAGAGGGAAAAACTCCAGGCATCTGTCATGGTTTTATGATTTTCAGTTATTGGTACTCCACATCATAACATCATGTAGTGAATGTACCTGGTTCTCAGAAGAGAAGGACTACTACATTCCCCACGGCACTTTGCTCCTCTGTTACCATTTTCCAGCCAGAGGGAAAAGATAAAAGCTCGCAGTATAAAAACTTGCAGATCACGAGACCTCGTGCCTTTTCCGCCGTCTCTCGTCTTGGCAGCACCTCGCTCTCCAGCCGTCTTATCGTCGGTAGTAGAGTAAGGCCTACCTTGATTTTGGGACATTCTCTCTCTCTGCATTGGATTTATCAGCTTAAATTGTAATTATATTGTATTATAGTGTGTTGTTTTGCATTCCGATATCTTATTTAGTAAATTAGTTTGTTTCTCCTCAGATTGTTGCCGCTGTTCTTTGCTCTCAGGGCCATCTCCCTACCCTTTTTCCTCTTTTTTCCCTTTTCCCGGGACGTGGGCCCTTGGGTCCCCCGTCCCCTTTGTCACGGAATTGGGCCTAACGCCTGTAAACCGTTGACAGCATCATATCAGAATGGTGTAAAGATTAAAGTTGACATCTAAGAGACTGTCAGCCAAGTTTACTTTGAAAAACAAGACATTTTTGACGATTGAGATGAAGAAAAACAGATATTTATCATGGTATCATTAGGTACGGATACACTTCTAGACTGAACAATACACTTTGAGTAACAGCTTTTGGGCATGAAGTGTGTTAAATCTCTGTGGTGCTAAAGCTGACTGTGGTGATGTGATTATCAATATTTCCAATTCCTAGGAATTGGGCATTGGCCTTTCAGAGCAGTTTCAACAGTCATCTTCAGTATTGTGTATCTGATGTTAGAAGAGTCTCCTTCTGTGGAGGACTTCCTCTGTTTGTCTAGCACAGATTAAAAGGCAATGAGTGAGGACTATAAACAGGCATCTATTTGGCATTTCTGTGGTATTTCCAACTAAAAACTTCCATATCAAACACTGAACTCCAAACAAACAGATAAAAAATATCCCACAAAGATGAATTCCATCTACTTTTTAAACTAAGGTTTAAAGAGTAATGTGGTGCATCTACCATTTATAAGCTATTTTTGCCCAGCATGCGATTAGAAATGACATAGTCTTACTTCTTTGGAAAGTGTTTGTGAAGTTGGACGAAAATTATATAGTAACATCTCTTCCTAAGCCTTCTTAGTAAAGAGAGTACAATTCTGGTTTGGTTCAACTCACAATTAATCCTCCTATGTACTCTCCTGTGGAGATATTTTATGAGTTAAAATTATACATAAAAGAATGCAAGAGACCATTTTAATAGCCTGCCTTTGAAAATTTAATCTGGAAGTTTACAATCTGCTTGAAAGATCTTATCAATACTCTTTACATTTGGCCACATCTTGTTTAGGGTGGACCCCTGATTTTTTTTTTTTAATTAGCATGAAAATGCTATGAGAATTATTGTATGAATTAAATTATAATCTTCTTATCAAAATTAGTAGTGTCACACATATGATTAAACAAGTTTTTCGCAGGGTTATGAAACTGCTGTGTAGCACAACAAAAAGCATTGATTTCAGTTTTACTGACAATATGGGACTGAATTCTATCACCAAAAAAATTTCACTTTCTATCAGCTGCTTACCCTAAAATTGAGGAATATTTTTGATATACAGTCTGTTTGGACTTCTTTGCAACTAGATTCTTTTTTTTTTTTTTTTTCAAAAAAAATATGTATTGTTTTCACAAATTTATGCTCATTCTCTATACAACAGGATATATTTCTTTCCAATATATAATGGATGTAGTATTGTCCCTGACCCTTGGGTGTTCCAAGTGGATGCACTTGACAAGCTGCAGACATAGAATCTATTTGCATGACCTTAGAACTTGATATGTCGAGTGTCTTAACTTTCTCATGATGCAAACAAGCATGTTTTGATGGATAGAGCTAATGAAAAATAATTCTGTAGTTATGAAACACCCTTGCACTAATAATTGGGTTAAATCTCTTTGAAGCTGGCAGATACAATAGCTGCTTCCTAGAATAAATGTAAAGAGATATTGAACTCTTTAATGAAGACAAATAGCTGAAACAGTATGAGCCATGACCAAAGGTAAACTTACATATGGCTGCAAGGGAAGGCAGCAGCTTGTTTAGCTATCCATAGCTAAACTTCTTTAGCTATATAAACAAGCAAATGGTCAATATATGAGAGAGCAGATTTGGTGTAAAGAAGTATAAATTTGCCCATGAACACTGTCACAGAAGCATCCTTGAAGATGTGATTCTCAGGAAAAACTATGGCAGTTTTGTAAGTCTCGAAAAAGTGCTAAAGAAAGCACATGGAATGGTGACCGCATAAATATTTCCTGCTTCTTTATTTCTGAAAAAATATTTATAAGTAGACATAGTATTCAAATTTTCTAATTCTAACTAATAGTTTAGCTTAAACAGAATGACTGAAGAAAGATATAATGCCAAAAATGAAGTAGCTATTATGAATAGAAGTTATATGACATTATAGTATTTTCTGCATAACACTTGGAAATTTCTCTACTGACACCTAGAAATAATGTTCACAAATAATTTCAGCAATTCTGTCATATTTAAACAAAAAATAACTTTACTGATTTTCAGATATAATAACATCAAATTAAATGATCTTCTATGACACCAGCTTAAAAATTTGCTTCCAGAAAAAAAGGAGATCAGAATAGCTAGTAGATATCTATCCTACTTCAAATCCTCCCCCAAGTTATTTCTCACTAACTTTCCAAGATTTCTCCTTTTAAACAAGCATTAAGTACAAGCAGATTCACTTCACTATAGAATTACTTCACTAACATTTGCTAAGCTTTTTTTTTTTCCTTCTAATTGACCCAAACTGTTAACCTTCAATTACTGAGTTACTATTCTGAATAAAAATTACAGAGGTGGTTTCCTCTGCAGTTTTTTCAAAATTCTTAGAATATGGAAATAGTAAAGTCCATATTGATGTGTGTGATACAAGAATAGCTTTGCCATAATAAGGCACCACCTACCTCAAGGTCAGATTATGCTTTGAATTCTTTCTACAAGGATGCAGAGGAAGATTTCTGCAAAGAATGCATGAAGAATATTTTTGAAGATTTCTTAGTGTTTCAGTAATAGAGAGTAGCAATAACTATCATTCCGCATTTTCTTTTCTCTTTGCAAAGTAGAAGATCACTTGTAAAATATTTACCCTGTAACTAATTTTAAATGCAAATATACAAAATTTGTTTTAAAAATTTTATTATTATGCATACTAAATAGTGAATAAAATGGAAGTGTAAGCTGAAGACTACACAATATGCTTTGATTAGGAAACTCAGAAATACTTTTTTCAATACAAGCAGAGACTTTGCTAGCTTTGCTTGCAGGAGCAAAGCAAAAATGCCACGAGTCAGATAGATCAGTTTTGCACTGAATTTGTCCACGGTATTTTCTTGTTGTGTGTCTTTTCCTCAAGATGCTTGATTAAAAGGAAGGAGCTTTGATTCACAGTGTTTCATGATAAGTTTATCATTCTTGATTTTTGCAGTAGAGTGAACTGGGCCAATTGCAGAAGTGGAATTAAGAGACTCAACATTTATGCAAATACCTGCATTGATTCAATAGTCTCGAAGCATACCCCAGGTAATGAGGTCCTGTGAAAGACAAGGATTTGGTGATTTTAACAAAAGTTTAATCTAAATTAAAAACTAAAAGAGTGAGGATCTTGGGATTAGTATCTCTGAACTTACTGCTGTTCCTATTGAACTAAGAACTCATTTAGGAGGGGGATATATTGTAGATACAGATGTGCTCCTTTGTACACTGAGTTCTAGCTAGCATAAAGAGAACAGCCAGGAGGAGGTGGGTGCATGACCTTGTCCTGGCTGATGGGAAGCTGAAGACGTATCAGCTGAGAAGGGCATCTAGGTCCTGCACTTTAGATGCAGCCTTAGATTAATAATAGACAAAGTGATTTAAAATGAAAGAGTTCATCACAGTTGAAAAAAAAATTGCAATGTAGTAAGGAAAAATTTTCTTCTATGTAATGTAAAAAAAATGTTAAGTTCTTTTACTATTATCATGTAGAAGTTTAACAGCTCTAATGAGAATAAAGGAAACAAAAGCCTTTTTTTCTTCTGCAGGAGAAGCTGAGGCACCCTGTTGAAATTGAGCAAAGGGAACTAATTTGAGCTATCCAATTGTACAACACTTCTGAGCTGCAGTTTGTGAAGCCTACAGTAATTTAACACATGTCATGGAGCACTTAGAGTTGTAATAAAAATCCTGTTTATTACCAGTGCAGCTCTGGGCCAAAGCATTCATGTGAGACTCATCTGATCCTTATAGCTGATGACCTTAGTATCTATCTCCATCAGGAAGAACAAGAAGATTTATTGTTCTAGGGATTTTTAAGCCCTGCAATACTTTCACAGGCAGATTTTATATAAATATGATTGTTTACTAAAGCTTAGACTCTTCTCTGTGTCTCAAAGTAGCCCTCTGCAGACCTAATATTCTTTTAGATAAATAAGAGTTTCACTGCCAGCACAATTTCCCCCTCCTTTTTCCAGATGGTTACTCTCCTCCTGAGAGCAGAGACAAAGAATGGATAGGGTTGGGTGCTTTCACTCATAGATTTCAGCACAGAAAATTCAGCTGTCAGGTAGCACAGCTCTCCCTCTTTGTTCCAAATCTCCTCTTAATTTGTCTTTACAAAAGGAAGATATCTAGCCAGTGTAACATGCTTCACTGAAAAATCAGATGACTGGAATGGCTGAGACCTGAGCATGAAGGAGATGTGGGTAAACCTACACCACAGAATTTGCCATCTCTCCAAACTCCTTCCACTGTGAAAGTTCCTATATGGAGGTGAGGAATTTACAAAATTTCTTGACTAAAGTGTACCAGCTTCCCTTGAACTTTTCCAGAATAAATACCCCAGCAGAGCAAAAACTCTTGCAAGAGGAACTTAGGATAATACATTTTCTCACAAATCCTTTTGCAGAGGTGCTTTCCAAGGTGTTCTCTCAGCAATTTTTTGTTGTTGTTGTTGTTAGAACTTGCCCTTTGGTAGGGCTGTAATCATTAGATCAGGGCAATGAGAGCTGATCTGCCTGATGTACCTGGCACCACCTCATCCTTAAAACAGATTTCAAGCCTGGATCAGACTGCTTACCTAACTAATTTAGCTTAAGGTTGAAGCTAAGCCGTGCATGTTCTCTGCCCCTAAACTCTGATTCTTTATAGACACTAACAGCTACAAAAGCAAGCCATTAATTCAGTAGGTAAAAACGATTTCCTGAAACTCATCTTTGAGCTTTGTGTCTGTTGCAGTGCTAAGGTCATGTGAGCTCTCCTCCACATCTGTTAACAATGTGACAGTTTTGTGATTGTGGAGTTCTAGTTCCTCCTGCTTGTTTCCTATGCTGTATATGACTTTGCACATACACTTGCATTGTTTCAGACAGCTAGATGCTCTTGTTGACTGTAAACCCAAATATAGCCTAGTGTTATATTAAATTAAGGCAAATATCAACATCTCCATGATAGCATCCTTCCTTAAAATATGTTGCTTTTTTTTCTTCTTTGCTAGCTTTCTCCTTTTAATACCAGCTTAATGGGGTACCATAATTGCTAATGTTCATGCTAGCAAAAGTTGGGTTTTTCTGATTTAGCTGGAGCCCCGAGTGACAAAAACTATTAGCATCAATGTTATAGCTACTCAGGAAAAAATACTGTCTGCACAAACAAACCTATAATGAAATGATTTATTGACTCAGAAGTGCTCCCTAGCATTTGGATTCATCATTTTCTTTTAATCAGAAATCTTTATTTCTTGCCTTCCTTTGTGCCCAGCTTTGATATAACAGAAGATTCTGAAAGCTTTGCCTCATAGTCTTTCACAGAAGTTGCAATGAGATAAAACTTAGTGTACCAGCTCTGAATATTGGCATGCTTCATTCAGTAGAAGTTTTTGGAGCCTTTAAGCCAAACTGAACAGTCCTTTGCATCCCCTATATGTTACTTGCTAGTGCAGTTTCCTAAGGGAAGCGTGGGGATGGTGGAAGCAGGGGGAGATGCAGCCCCAAGGACTGCACTCTGCATACTGATTAGGAAGCACATCATTTGGTGTCCTTGGATTTTCTCCCCAGCTGCAATTAAGGGGAGCTCTTTATCAGCTCTATGTTGTTGAGACAGAGCTGTGATCAGAAACCTTGCCTACCATATTAGCTGATACAGTGGAGGCTGAAAATGATGAATGAAACAAGCTTGTACAACCAGTAATGCTCCTGTATTATCCAGGGAATGAGCAAAGAGCAAGCCCTGTGCAACACAAATGTGAGTTTTGAGTGGATCAAATGAAGGTATACAACTAACCCAAGACACTCTCTCTCCTGGTTATCTTGTGACCTACTAGGTATCAAAGAAAGAAAACAGAATTGGGATAGAAGTGAAGAATGGCAAAATATTTTAGTCTTTATGATCAAAATGAGTATAGAATAATCAATCTTTAAAGCCACAAATAAATGTATTAAAGGACAAGCTATTAGCATCAACTTCTGGTGGCAAATCTAAGCCAGTTTTCTGACAGTACTGTAAGACAATCTTAATTAAGAAAAAAAAGTCTTTAAAACCATACAAAAATTAACTGAATTTCAACTTGAAATATTATTATAATGGCCTACATTTTCTAGCACACAGACTGTTCTATTCATACATTAAACAGTGACAAAAATGAGATGCGGCTGGCATTCCACAGAGGTCCAGATAACACAACATATAAAGTTTCATTATGCTAGTAAAGATTTACAACATATTCTACAAATACTAGACATTTTGAAGAAGAACAGGTAAGACATTCAGCAGTCTTATATCACATTCAATAATTCGTCTTTGATTCTGCATTTGCTCAGTTTTAGGTTTATAAACATACATAAAGAAAAGGTCAAAACAACAGCTAGAAGAAAAATTTCTTGACCAGAAAATGGAAATGCAGTCATTTGTATACTGGTGAGCGTATTGTTCACATGGGTGAAGATATAAAAAGATGGTGGATGATTACAAAATGAATTTATTCACCTCATGTACCATATTTTAGGTAATTTTGTGTCTCTGCTTTCACCTGTACATTTAAATTTCTCCATGTATTTGCCAGCTCCAGCTTCCTTTTTTTTAAGTATGCCTCCCTGACAGACAGCAAAAATGGTGAGTCTCCTGAGTGAGGCAGAGGAGAACTGCTTTTCTGTAAATCCATTACATGCATGCTCTGCTACAGGGTTATCTTTGGAGAGAAAAACTTTTTATAAACACCTAAAGATCTGCATACTTCCTTAAATCAGGCTATTTTAGGAAAAGAACAACAATTTTCTTAAGAGGGACCTACACATCTCTTTACCTTACACTTGGTCTTTAACCTACATTTTTACTTTTTTTTTATCTAGAGAGAAAAAAAGTGTCCCTCCCTACACCTCTGCCATTCAGCTGCAGAGGGTTTTTTTTTTAATGTATGTTTAACGATTCTATATTAAGTCACTGCTCTTCCTAAACCTGTATTTTTAAAACCTTAAATATAGTACTTCTGCAAATGTCTATTTAACTCTTCAAGTTAATTGGTTTCTGTTAGGTTTTGCCTATTGTTTTCAGGGAAGCGGTTTAGTTTGGAATTTTGGAGTGTTTTCCTAAAGCTAACATTCAGCTCCTAATCTTGATTGTTAAATATTAATTTATTGACAGACCACACTCTGTGTGTCATAATATGTCTGATATTTCCTGTGCCCAGAGGACCAGCAAAGACTCAGGTCAAGGAACTAATGCATGCTAAGCCCTGGAGCAGTCCTTTCTTTTTTAATATGTATTTATATAATTGCTGTTCCTAGCCAGGTCAGAACCCAATTACATTAAGTGCTGTATAAATATTAACATCCACTTCATCCTTCGCAAGGTTCTTGACCACAACAAAAGGTGTGAAAGATAATAAAAAGCCGCAGATTAACTGAGGACCTTGAAGTGATGTCATCATGGTGGTATGCCTAATTGACCAAGTAAAAATATAGATACTCTAGTAGCTATTCTAAGCCTAAGTCAATTCTTTGTTTTCCTCCTTTCTTTCTTTTTGAACCATTGTCCCTCATATTAAGATTTCCATCCACATCAAGTGCTATAACATCTTGCCAGATCATTTATTTCTTCTTCAGGCTGTAAATATTTTAGTAGCTTCTATCATGAATTTGATTCACTTATTGCAATACATTGTTTTTTTTCCCACCATCCAATTAAAACCAGCTCTACTCTGAAAATAACTGTGTGTTCTTGCCAGGCAAGCATATTTAAGCCTCTGCTAAGTCTTCCAGCCTTACAGGACTTCATAAAGCTTAATTAAACTTGAGAGGGAAACTTCAGTGGAAAAAAAAAAATCTTAGAGGAAAACTGAAGAGCCACGGTCACTTTTTGGTCTAAAAATTAAGGTAAATGCCAAAAAAAAAAAAAAAAGTGCATATATGAATAAAATACTTTGGTTCAATAGTTATTATCTCACATTCCAGCTATCTTCTTACGTGTTAATTGAAAGGTCATGTTGTTTCACTGCAGCTTTGAAAGTATGTCTGTACTCTGTAACTTCCTGTACCAATACTGCTCAGTGAGTAACTTTCTCGTCTGCAGTAACCCAGGGAGACTATTTCCTTTCTTTTTTTTCAGTGAGTGGAATAACATTTTCACAAACAGCTCACTGAAGAGCAAAGCTACAGCTCACTGGCAATTGCCGTAATTGGTTATTCCTTGCACAATGCTTCAAATATCTCAGACTGTGCAAAGATACACAGAACAGGTAGGTCTCTTTGAAAAGATTTGTCAGCAAAGGAAAGTCATTCCTATGAGCCTAAACTTCAGTTTTAGTAGCATGGTGTTGTTCTAAAAGGTCTCTTTAAAAAAATAATAAAATCACAATGAAATAAAACATAGGAAGAGTTAAGATTCTACTACAAGTTTCATTAGTCTTTTGCGCTGAAAGTGGCAGGGTACAACAATACCTAAACAACCTAAAATCCAGAATTTGAAGAAGGCAAGACATATTTTATTCAATATGTGAATTATTTCAGCCTGAGAAAGCAACGGTTTGAATTTGTACATTTCTACTTTCCAACATCTTGTGAACTGTTCTAACCCTTAATGCTGAGTTTGATGAACTGTTAGTGTTCCCACAATGAAGTGTCACCAAAACTCCTCAATAAACTCAGTCTATTTGACCAGAGGCTGTTTGCAGCATTTTTTGGTAATCTGATATGTTTAGTTGTTGTTCATTGCATATAACAACAGGATTAAATGTGAAGGTGATTTTATTGTATGACAGATTTATTAATTGTTAATGATGGAATTCCTTGAAGACTTTTAAAACAGATAGGTATTTTTGTTATTCTCCCTGTAACGTGCAAATGTAAGTAAGATAATAAGACATGTAGACTTTAGCATGGAGGAGTGAGATTCAATTATATTCATAAAATATTGAAATATAGAAATATTTTTAAAATTCTTATTAATTTAAAATTAGTTTGGATAAAAAATCAAAACAAACAGCAGTATTTGTTGAGGATTACTCTGCCTTCTGTTGAGCCAATTAGTTGACCTTTTTCCAAATCCTCAAAAAGCCTACCTGTCATTTTCAGTATCATTATCATTTCAAGAATTAGAAAAAGAAGTGATGATATGTAGTAAATGAGTAATCAGAATTTTGTTTTAATCATTAATGATTCCATAAGTATGTGTAAATCACCATTCTTGTTTTACTTTTTTGTCCTCTACTTATGCTATACTTTTCTTGAACATTCTAAAGAATGTTGCTCTTAAATCACTTGTTTCAGGAAAAGATAAATTACAAGAATACTAACAAAGTTGAAGGCTTCTTCAAAAAACATTTTCAGATTTTTCTATTTTGGTACATCAGTATGCCATTACAAGGCAGAAAAATCTGAAACTCACTGATATTTCTTGATGTTGCCTTTGATAGAAAGCATGAAACTTCTCCAGGTGTGACAGGTAAGTTTCAGCAAACGGAAATGTGTGCTGATGCCACCCCATGTGGTGACTATTAATAATCACTTTCTGGTGCTCCTGTTTCTACTAGGCTGCTGCAGTACTAACTGGAAGCTACCAAAGAAGAGGAGTCCTGCTAGTCTATTCATTTCCAGCCATGCGGTCTTTTCAAAATTTTTTTGCTACTACAAGCTGACCTCTTTCTAATTGCACAAAAAATTGCTCTTATGGCATCAGGATCCAAACTGCATTGAGCTTTCCAACTGCTTCTGCTTGTGGAGCATAGAGAAGTACTGGTAGGGATGTTGATACCACTGCTCTTCTTGATAGTTCATGAGAAATAATATTTATAATTTATAATGGATAGGAATGTAAGGTAGTCCTCACTAGATCATGTATGGAGCAGAGCTGGTGTTGATTTCTGTCAGCGGTTTACGGGCGTTAGGCCCGATTCCGTGACGAAGGGGATGGGGGACCCACGGGCCCACGTCCCGGGAAAAGGGGAAAGGGGAAAAGGGTAGGGAGATGGCCCTGAGAGCAAAGAACAGCGGCAACAATCTGAGGAGAAACAAACTAATTTACTAAATAAGATATCGGAATGCAAAACAACACACTATAATACAATATAATTACAATTTAAGCTGATAAATCCAATGCAGAGAGAGAGAATGTCCCAAAATCAAGGTAGGCCTTACTCTACTACCGACGATAAGACGGCTGGAGAGCGAGGTGCTGCCAAGACGAGAGACGGCGGAAAAAGGGACGAGGTCTCGTGATCTGCAAGTTTTTATACTGCGAGCTTTTATCTTTTCCCTCCGGCTGGAAAATGGCAACAGAGGAGTAAAGTGCCGTGGGGAACGTAGTAATCCTTCTCTCCTGAGAACCAGGTACATCCACTACATGATGTTATGATGTGGAATACCAATAACCGAAAATCATAAAACCACGACAATTTCTGAGGGAGCTGCTTACTCTACTTGCTTGACTCCTTGCTATGGTTCAGAGAAAACAGCAGCTGCTCAAGGAAAAGAAGGGAGAAACGTCTGACAAAAGGACATGGAAACCATTAGTCTTAAAAATTGATTAACTGTTAAGGTAGAGATAACCTGCTTATATTCCTCTGGCAAAGCTGAGAGAGGAAATAGAAAAGATGGGGGAAAATAAAGGACAGAAACATTATTTTGTTCCATTTAGTCAGGTAAAACTTACATTCTTGGTGCTGTATCTCTCAGAAGCTTAAATGAATAACAAAATGTGAGAGTGGAACATTTTGTCTTTTGATGACTGCACTACTGATATCGTTTGAGTTAGAAGGGGGCCTTACAGGCCATCTAGTCCAACTCCCCTGTAATATACAGGGACGCCTATGGCTCAATCAGGTTGCTCAGAGCTGCATCCACCCTGACCTTGAATGTCTCCAAGGACAGGTCATCCACCACTTCTCTGGGCAAAATGTTCTGGTGCCTCACCACCCTTTTTGTAAAAAAAACTTCTTCCTTATATCCAAACTAAATCTCCCCTCTTTTAGCTTGAAACCATTTCCCCTTGTCCTATCATAACAGACCCAGCTCAAGAGTCTGCCCCTTCTTTCTGATGTCTCCCTTTCAGATACCAGAAAGGGTGCTATCAGGTCATCTCGGAGCCTTCTCTTCTCCAGGATGAACAGCCCCAGCTCTCTCAGCCTGTCCTCGTAGGGAAGATGTTCCATCCCTTGGAGCATTTTTATGGCCCTCATCTGGAGGCACTCCAGCAGGTCTACATCTCTCCTGTACTCAGGACTCCACCTCTGGATGCAGTACTCCAGGTGAGGTCTCACCAGCACAGAGTATTGGGTCAGGATCACCTCCCTCACCCTGCTGGCCACGCTTCTTTTGATGCAATCCAGGGTACTTTCTGGTGCTTTCTGGACTGTGAGGGCACATTGCTGGCTCACGTCCAGCTTGCCATCTATCAGTACCCAAAGGTCCCTTTCAGCTTGGCTGTGCTCAATCTTTTCATCCCCCAGCTTGTACTGATAGCAGGGGTTGACACAATCCACGTGCAAGACATTGCACTTGGCTTTGTTGAACCTCATGCAGTTTACCTGGGCCCATTGCTGTAGCCTGAGACAATATTGCTGTTTCCAATTCTGAGTACTGAGAAACAAGTATGGTATTTCAGATGCTGCTGTATAGTAAGTACCATTTGTTTTACAGGAAAAAAGATTCCTTATAAATAAATTGATACCTGTAATAGTTTCTTACTTAAAATAGCATGTCTTCTATGTCATAGAATGCTGTGAAAAACCACAGGAAAGCACCATTTTAATTTGCAATTTTTCTCCAGAAATAGCTTAAAAACAAAAATTCCAGTGTATAATTTTACCAAGTTCTAATTAACTGTCTCTACTCCAAACAAAACATGGGGTAGAAATAAGAAAAAAAATCTAAATATTTGAAACCAGAAGAAGCAGATCATTTATCTGTACAAAAAGTGAAAAAACTTAGCAAAGCAATGGATTTCTCATGTAGGTAACATAACTAATGAGAAATTCAGCAAAACGGAGACATGGGAAAGAAAAACTGCTCAGAGAGGAATAGTTCATGAACTGAACTGTAATCTAAAAAAGCAATGTACCTCTTGTATGACCATTTTCATACTAGAATTGCAAAGAAAGCTTTCTAATAGCACCTTGGAGTTTTAGGAAAACTGTTTTCATAGAAAGCCACTGTGCTCCAAAATACCATGAAATTTTTTCGTTGTAGAAATTACAGTGTTATCCAAGTCATTCAGGCAGTTAAGGGTCAGTGATTTAACATTGTAGTTATACATTATATTAGTGATGGAATTTCTACAGCTACTCTTGGGAAGTGAGTCCACAAACAAATGGGTATAATTACTTGGATACTTATTCAATTTAAATTCAAAGTAAGTGAAAAGCAGATGGATTCTTTGGCTGTCTTTGGAATAAATACTGGAATGAATAAAAAGTTTTCACTGACTTTCTTAGTAGCATCTACTATAAAGATATATCAAGAAACATTGAGAGTATACTGTCAATATAAGGAAGTATTGAGGGCATTCTAAAAAGTTTGTAAAGGCATAAAAATGAGATAGAAAATGAAGCTGAGAATATCATAAGTATTAATTTTTCTTCTGTTCATAGAGTTTTTAAATGCTTGAAGACTGTTTTTCCTTGATAGTTCCTTGAAAATATGGATTTAAAAATTGTACTTGGATTTGTTTTTTGTCATTTAATTTGTAACTTGCTAAAAAAAAAAACCAAAACTGTTAAAACTGTTCAGCAAAGCTATGCAAATTGCTTTGTACCCACTGTTCACTGTTGCATCTGTCTCAATGCAGTTTACATAAGCACCTTCCCATTACAGACATAACAACATGTAATTTTAGAAGTATTTCCTTTCGCTTATCCATATATTTAATTGTTGTTGTCTTCAAACCTGTTCCTACAGAGTTCATCTAATCTTAGGAGCTTTTTAGGTGGTTATGTTTAACAGCATCTTGACTTACTTTTTCTTCACCTGCCCTGCAGGTAATCAGAGATTGATTTACTGAATCACCAAATCACACACTGTTTTCTAAATGCTCAGTGACTGGGTATTTATTCCTCCTCTGCCCTCTCCTCATTTTCTTCATTCCTTCTTTCATTCTATATTCAAAGAATAGGTTCGTGAAAATTCTTAATAGATATTTAAACTCATATCATAAAATAAGATTGGGGTTGTTGTTGTTGTTGTTTTAGTAGATAGCACTTCTATTTTACTTTATGCCATTTGAATGAAGTCCAAAATGTCCTAGTCAAACTGTTGCTAAGATATTGGAAGAACAAACAGTAAATGTGAGCTTTGAAATTCTTAACATTAGATTATTCTGTATTTACTAGATATGGCCCCTTATTTTCTAAAATTATTGACCTTTGATGCTTAAATTAAGACATTTTAAGTCACCTCATTTTTCAAAAACTTTTGAAAAATACTCATATCCTATTTACCTTAAAAGTAAAGTATCTCCTTCTCTGGAAATAGTCAAGATTTATCTAGACCCTTTCCTGTGTAACCTACTGTAGGGAACTGCTTTAGCAGTGAGATTGGACCAGGTGATCTCCAGAGGTCCCTGCGATTTTGTGATTTAGTGATTACAGTTCTGTAAGTCCTAAGTAAAATTAAATTGGAAATTTTTCTCAATAATTTTCAGCTAGTTTAAAAGACTATCTTCTTTCAAGTTAAACACCCAGTTGTCAGAAGCCCAGAATAGCATTCGTAATTTACGAGATTTTGTTTGTTTGTTTGCCTTACAAACAAGTCAGTAATTGTGTGATCCTATGTATCATATTATTTCCTGCAAATAATGTGCTTTATCTAGTTGATGATTCTGCCTTCTCACACACTTATATTAGCTGGAAGAAAAAGAGTGAGTGCATTTGAGGATGATATTTTTCTCAAAGTGTCTGTCAAATGTGGAATGGGGGATGAGACTGTTTTGCTTCTACATATAGGTCTCAACAAATTAGTCCAGCTGCAGCAGTAACATTTGCAAAGTATCATGAAAATTAGCAAATCTTTTGTTATTTTTCTAAGGGCCCTCTGTGCTGTTCTTGTTTCTGTGAAGATCAGCTTTCAGTAATATCTTTTCAGCATACATCACTGTACTAGCCACTTAAGATGCCTCATTAAATTATCTTGACCTCATCTATTCAAGTACAATCTATGGTTATTTAAAATCAGGATCTTTTTATCTTACATATTATGAGAGAAAAAAAGTGATCCATGTAACCTGACAGATAAAGAAAGATATTCACCTGTCCTCACCCACAAATTTCCAAAAAGCTTTAGGATTGTCTTGTATTTTGTGTTTTCTGTTGAGCAGGTAAGCTAAAATCCCATTTTTTTAGTTCTCAGTGGCAATCATGTTCTTGAAAAGTTACAGTAATTGATCTCAGTGAAAATAAAAGTAGTTCTTCAAATTGCTTACGTAGTGGAAATGGAAACCAACGTTTTAAGGGCTCTGACCACATACTGATGAAATCTTAGTTTTCATTGGTACTGCTCAAATATCTCCTCTCTTGTGAGGACATATATCTAAAAAGTGCAATAAACTGTAGGGAATATTTTATAGTGGAAATCAGCATGCAGAAGGTAAAATAACAACTTTTTTTTTAATCTTATAAATGAAAATATTCAAGTAATTTTTGTGTTGGAAGAGATGTTAAAGATCATGTAGTTCTGTAGCACCCCTGCCATGGGCAAGGACACCTTGAACTAGATCAGGTTTACTCTAAGCCCCATCCAGCCTGGCCTTGATCACATCCAGAGATGGGGCATACATGGCTTCTCTGGGAAACCTGTTCCAATGCCTCATCACTATCATAGTGAAAAATTTCTTCCAAATATCTGATCTAAACCTACTATCTTTTAGTTTAAAATTTCTTGTCCTGTCTCTATGCTTCCTGATACAGTCTCTCTTCATCTTTCCTGTAGGCCTCCTTTAGATACCAGAAGGCCACTATAAGACCTCTCTGGAACCTTCTAATCCCTAGACTAAATAACTCCAACTTTCTCTACCTTTCTTCACAGGAGAGATGCTCTAGCCCCCTAATCATCTTCATGACCCTCCTCTGGACAGGTCCATGTCTTTCTTATGCTAGGGATCCAGTGCTGAGCACAGTTCTCCAGGTTGTGTCTCAGGAGAGCAGAGTAGAAGTATCACTTCACAATTGAGAAAGGCCACCCTTATCTTCTCTTATGGGTTAGATCTTGAGTTAATGCCAGGAAGTTGTTGTTGCCAAATTAAACTTCGACAGTCAACAAAATTTGTAGCTGTTATTTTCTTCAAGTTCTACTGCAGCCACTAAAGTTCTTTAATTTAAAGAGTTTTACCTATATCATTCTTCATGCATTTTTTTCAGTGAAAAACAAACGCATCATCATAGATACTGATTTATCTTTATATGTACCTGAAACTGTTATCTCATACAGAGTAAAAGCAGCAATTTTGAACCACTGTTGGATGAACATACATTAAAACATACATTGTACAAATACCAAACCAGTTTTTAATCATGTTTGTATCTGCTTACTGTATTTAAGTCTGTAGCTGCCAAAAGATGCACCAAAAGAAATATAGAACCTCAGAGAAACTGGCATGATTGAGAACCATGTAAATTTAAATAGTCTCTTTATATCCCCAAATAAGTGAAAATGCCTACTGAACAGTAAAGCGCAACTTTAACAAAGTAAAGAAATTGGAATTAACTGTGAGATGTCCCAAGGCAGGAAAGATAATTTTGATTAATCTAGCCCAGAAAATTCTAAAATTCTGGATAAATATTTTGTTAAATTACTAATAATCTAAATAGGGAAATATTTTTTTTCTTGCCAGTTAATATTTAGGACCTTTTTTTAGGCCTCTAAATAATTAAAATAGGTGAGTTTAAAGCTGGTGACCTGAATCTAATCTGCACTTAATTAAACCATTACAAGTATCTGAAGTGTTATAAAGCCTAAACAATTACGCTTTAGGTTTGCTGTCCTGTCAGAGGAATCCGTGTAGAGTTCCGGTGCTAAATAAGCAGTCATTTGCTAAGGTGTTTAAGAATAAATAGTATGCAAAGATAGTTGCAGACATCTGAAATCTGATTTGATTTCAACATGTCAATATTTTTTGACAAGAAAAAATACCCACGTAAGCAGAATTTTGGAGTGCCCATTTATTGCTAAAATTTGCAGTTCTGGAACAGTCAAAGCAGTTTGAAGTATGACTTTCATATTTTTAGCAAAGGAAAATGGAGAAAATTGCAGCAATGTCATTATTGTTCTTTTCAGAATGTTAAATAAGAAAAAAAAAAAAACACAATTTTTTTTCTTTTTGAAGAAGCAAGAGGATTCCGGCATTAGAGATTTTCTGTTTCTTAAATACAAAATGGAGTATGAATCCATGTAATGTCCTGCAGATGCCACTCACTGAAGCAGGGGCTGGAATCCAGCTGTCTTTCTGTCCCGTTGAGTACTCTAATGATCATGCTATGCAATGTCATTCTTACTCTTTTCCTGAACTAATATTTAGTTACATGAAGTTGAGCCTTTTCAAAAGGAGATTGATGTTTGCTCATTTCAGAGTATCCTACAAGCCAAGACCTATACTCTCTCGAGATGCAGAAGAGCCAAGTTCAAGTCTTTGCTGTAAATCATGGGTAAAGAAAGTTTTGGTCTCAGCATTTCAGCACAGCAGATAGGTAGAAGTAGCCGCTGTCTATTCCAACATTTTTGGTGAATGATACTGAAAAGAGCTGGTGAATCCAGCTACCTATTATCGCATTTCTCTTGATCTTGATAAAAGATTACTTATGATGCATTATTTTTCAATTCACTTAGCTAAAATTTTTATTCATTGGGAGAAAAATTAGAGATCATCATGAAACAATTTTAACATACCTTGAAACTTCTCATTGCAGAACGAAATAATCACATACACCATGAAGAAATTGGAACACATTTAAGGAATTGCCTGGACTGACAGATGAGAAGTGTATGTGTGTAGAGTGACTATTCTTGAACAAAAATGTGCCTAAAAATCATCATCATAAGGTCAGTAAATATTATACATTGTTATATATGGTGACTTGCTAACTATGATCAAACCAAGCTTTAGAGAAATTCAGTTTGCCTACCTTTCATTTTCATTGAATTAATCATGCTAAGTCTCTACTCTGTTCAAGTTTGCAGACAAAAATGTGCTTTAGATGATGGGAACCATAGTGAAGTTACACAGCTTTCTGCATGAACAGCAGAAGGTGAACAAAGACTCTCAAACACATGAAACAAGGCAGTGTTTTTGAGTGTAAAGTGGGCAGGCAAGCAAAACTGAAGAAAAAAATGTTGAACTTATTGATAAGTGAATAAATGTATCAAAACTGCCGTCATAACTCAGTGGACCTATATGTAAACTTATAGCAGACCAACCAAAGCCTAAGCAAGCAATAAACTCTATGTCTCATTTCAAGATGCCAATGAGGTACTCTCACAAGCTAGTATCAGGAAGCTTTTTTGCTGCATTTCTCCTGCCTGTTTCCATTTTTGTTAGTCTAGTATCTTTCAGGAGTGCTTGCAGAGATAGTCATAAATGCTAATTTTTTGATAATCAACTTCTTTATGGTCAGCTCTACAGGTGTTATTTTACTGATGAAAACTGTCCATGCCAGACGTGTAAATTTGTTTACAGTCAAGTTAAACACTTTAGAAACAAGTTTATCCTACAGTTCTCTGAAATAACTAACAATCCTAGAAATGAAACATGCTTGTTTTCTTCCTTTTATATGCTGTTCAGACATGTTTCAGAGCATGAGAATGGCTCAGTCTTCCACTTATCAAGATTGTGCTTCTTTTTACTGCTAAGTGATCATAAATAACTATATGTGAAAAATTTCCCACTGAACAACTAAGATTAGATGAGGCTTTAAAGTAAACTTAAAAAAAACATTCAACAATGTTAACACAGATTATATAGCTTGAGATGTTGACTTTCTTGGCAACGGTTGCTATGTAAGGTAATCTGATTTGATGCCATCAACTATAATGAGTGCGTATTTCAGGATTATTGCTCTACATTAAGAAAAGCATAATGCAGAAACTCTAAACAAATAAGTACAATGAATTTCAACAGTCAAATGAAAAGAAATAAAATGGGGAGTTGAAACTACAAAAGGAGAAGAAAAAACAAAGATAGAGATGAAAAAGCAAAGATGTTGTGCACTGACTGCACTTTGGAATTTATTTCAGTAAATTCAGCATCGAAACCACTATCAAATGATAGCTGTAAGAAACCATGTGTAAGAAACTATGATTCTGTCTTCTAGAATCTTTCCATTAACAAGAAAAAATGCTTTGGTGAAATTCACTTTTCCTTTACTCACAGATTTCTTCAACGTTTCATTGTTCAGTAGCTTGTGGATACTAGGCTAACATTCCTTGCATTTAAGTTCGTTAACGCACTTTGAATTCTCCAGTGGTTTGTTCTGATTGTTTAGGAGACATTGCCTTGACTTTTATAGTTTTTATTCATTCACACTTTCTGCCCTATCATTTTTATAACAAAGTGAGATTTAGCTACATTTGAAAAGGAGGTCATGATTCAAATGTGATTTTGTAAATATCTTTCATTGAAGTAAATTTTATCAAATCTATATACATCATTTATACATGACCTAAAAGATTCTCAGAATTGGTTTTGATTCTTATTCAAACCCAGTATTATAAAATTGGAAATAACAAACCTGCCATGAGTGACCCTTAGAAGATATGTTTCCTTACTTTGGCTTTAGTATAAAAAGATACTCCTCCAGACTGCAATTTGGTTCTAGAGCTGATTATCTAGTAATTTGGTAGTGCAAAAATGTGAAACTTAAATACTGATGAAGAGAAAAAAAGATAAGCAAAAGCTTTCATTTTTTTTAGGCTTGTTTAAAAGCATTGCTGATAGTCCATGTCAACATTTATTTTTAACCACATCATTCACCTCTGTACATTTTCAAATTGTAACCTTTCAAGAATTTACAAATTCTTAATGCTTCTCTTCAAATATTTAGCTTTCCACATTAAACTTTTAGGGAATTTAAATTTAATTTTTCTTCACCATAGACTATCCACATCCCAACAACTTTTCTACGTCTCCTTTCTTTGAAGTAAACCAATAAAGCTGTGGGTCTCCCTGGCTTCTCAAGTAGTACATATTACAGTCACTCTCAGCTTAGCCCCTTTTATGAACACTTCATGGTTTTTGCATTTTGAAATGTCAGAATAATAGAGATCCTTTATTACAGACATTGTAGTGCTCATACTTCCTGCTTCAGATTGTCATTCAGACCTGCACTCTTCAAAAGTTTCCTGTAATTATTTTCTTGGCATTACTATCTTTCACTTCAGTCCAAATGGTTTATGTTGGCAGGAAATTTGCAAATGTCATTCCTTTCTTCTGATATTCTCCTTTTATATATATTATACCACATGCTCCAGTCCTCCTGAATTACTCTTTAATGGACTTGATATTGTTTTATCTTAGGTCTCTTTTCAGACTAAGCTAAAAGTCATTCCTTTGTAATTCATCATGTTTTGGTTAAAAATAATAATAATCTTCACTTTATACCTACAGTTCAGCTCCTGTGTTCTCATTGTCCCTTCTTGTATCAGAAAAGAAACAATATTTCAAAATGCTTTGGCTCCTTTTCTTTAGGAAACCACCATGTTTTTCTTTCCACTTGTTACTTTTTCCCTCATGACACCAATATGCTTTAACAACACTTACCTGCCATCAATTTCCATCTGTCTCTTCCTTTCTCATTCAGATGCAGCTTCTGTTCAATAGCTTTCAGCTTCTACCTGTGACTGGCAGGAAAGCTGCAAGTATAGCTCTGCACCTTCTTCCCCACAGTCTCAAGAGGAGATGTCTGAACCACGTTTTCAAAAGCTCAAATCTCCACTCTTTGTCATTTATACCCACATATACATTAGCTGCCTTCCCTTGCCATCTAAATTATCTTATCACTGAGCTGTCTACAACTCTCTTTAGTGTAAAAATTTCATTTCACAGCAAGTACTGCACTTTCCCTGTCAGTTCTTTAATTACAATGTCAGGAAAATTGGTGGCAGTTGAAGAGGAAAGGATTATTTCTCTTATGCTTTGAGGGTGGAGGTTGTGTGTCCTGGGAGGGGGGAGAGGAAGATAAACGCAGTAAAGAAAAAACTGTCTAAAAAGAGGAGAAAATATGTCTTTTCCAGGACAATCTCAAAAAGAATTATTTGCACTCTTTCCTAGACTTTCAGACTCTCAGACACAGGAAGGAATCTACATATCTCAAACCATCTTTAGTATCACAGATCATTCAGGTACTGTCTATAATTTTGTTGGCACTTTTTAACTTGTCCATAGAAATGGGTTGCAGAAAATTTCCTCTGAATACTTCCACCCAAAAAAGGCATTTCATTATTCATTTAAGTAAACACGTTACAGATTCCATATTTCTCTTCTGTGAAATGCTTTATGATATTTTGCATCTGCTCCATCTCTGTTTGTTCAGGTGATCCTAAAATTGCTTAAGTGCATGAGAAGATATTACTCATGTCTAGATCTGGGGTGAGTTTTCAGTATTGTACTTTCCATCTTCAGTGTAAGTGGTGGAAGTGTGCCAGTTTACATTGTTGAAGAATTAAGCACCAGAGCTATGAATGTGCAAAGATCTGATGGCTTAGTTTTCTGTGTCACTAAGCACATAATAAGTAATTTTGAGGTCAGATCTTTTTCTTTTGGCCATCTCTGGTACTTTTCTGATAATTCTTTGCAGAGCAATATGCTGTGCAAGATCTTAATTACAGATGAGATATTTTGTTATTTACATTTGAAAGATTTTCTGTGCATATGAACCCTGCAGGAGTTACTGGAGAAGTGATGATGGAAGGGTGCATTTGTGATTGCAACCTGAGCATTTTGTTATTATCATTACTTGGATAGACAGACAGAAAAATAGATTTATAGTTTCCCTCCTCCTCTGTAAAACATTGCTTCCAATATTTTCCCATGGAGGTCAGAAATCCTTTTTATTTCCTGCTTGTGAATAGTGCTCCTTTTGGTGATGATACAGTGAATCAAGCATATTCTGAAGCAGGATGTTATTCTGCCTAACAGATGTTTCAAGGAAGTTTATGTGTGTCTGCATGTTTGTATATGTTTGGGTGTGTATATGAGCATATAGATTTCAAATTTTTCTGTGTTTATTTACCATCAGATGCTCACATGTCCCATGTAAACATAGCTCTTGACCAGGATTATGAGAAACTGCCTCAGCGTATTCACCTAGATGTGAGAAATCAGTAGTTTATCATTTCTGTTAAAGGGATATATGCAATGGTAAATGTAAAGGCTATGATTACTTGTCACTGTACAGTAATGCATTCCTCTACTTAAACTGGGTGAAAAAGATAACGGCAAGTGCCTCCAAAATGTTAACTATTTAAAATAAATACAATGAGAACAATGATGTGGGTAGAGACCATCCAGAAAGGAACAATTCAAAAGCCCACTTTCAGTTCAGCATTTTATCGTTTGTCTAAAAATCTTATGGGTATGTGATATGAACTTTGAGCATGTATTACTAAAATGAGACAGTAGCATATTTTCATATTTTTGAAGACATAGCAATATTGGAAAGACAAGTTCTTTCAAATTCCTTTGTTAATTAATTAAATTCTTTCTGATAACACTCGTCTGTAGATCTTTTCCTTACTTCCATTTTCTTGTTATTCTAGAACTCTAGATACAATTTTTGTTTTTATTTTTAATGAATGAATAAATAAAATAACTTTTATAGTAGATACCTCACCTTTTTAGTTATGTTTAATAATGTCTATAAATACTAATATTGTGTATTCAGAAATACGCAAGCCTAGAATTGAAGCTCAACTGTAATTGCCACATCATGCACATTCTGACAGACTTAAACACATACACGCATTAGTGAATGCAGATGCATTAGTATGTATTAATCCATAAATTGATGATGATCAATGAAAGTTAGATTATGGGTCTGGACAACATGAGGTATTTTGGAAGCATGAATTCCTTTCCATATCCAGGCAGCTTCTCAGTGTCTCCTAGAAGGAGACTTTACATCCTCTCAGAACAGCCTGTGCCAGAGCTCCATCACCTGCACAGGTGATTCAGAGGGAACCTCCTGTGTTCCAGTTTTTCCCCTTTGGTTCTAGTCCTGGCACTGGGCATCGCTGAAAAGAGCCTCCCCCTTTTCACTGTTCCTTCAGGTATTTACAGACATTGATAGGATTCTTCCTGAGCTTCCTCTTCTCCAGACTTTTTTGCAGAACAGGGCTTGATTATCAAAATGCTTCTACAAAATATGGAAGTATGAGTATTTTATTCTGCTTAGGTATCTGATATTGTTTTTGTTGTTTACCATGCATAAAAAGAGTGAAATATTTTGGTACTATGTAATTATGAAGCTGCACAACTATTGATACTGATCACTACTGGCAACATTTTAATGAAATTATGCAAACGTGTAGAACGGAATATGTTTTTCAATCCTAATGTAGAATTTTAAAAGCTCCTTAATATTTTTCCTAATTTGACAGTACTTTAAAACCATGTTGAGAGTTTAAAAAACAAAACAAAACACAGTTTTAGGTAGTGTTATTATCCTCTGACATTTAATAGACATGTTTCTCCTTCTATTGTGTCTTCTGTAAAATATGATTTCTACATATCAGTACTTCATTAATGCTTATACCTAGACATACTTTAATTCTTCCTCCATTTTACTTACTTCGAACTACAGAAGGGGCATAATATATATTATTAGGTAACAAAGCAATCCATAACTTTTTTTTTTTTTTTGAAAACGAACCATATATTTTGTCGTTCATTTTTTCCCAAAGTTTTGTACAGAGAACAAAAGTTTGATTTAGTAACAATCTAATATTATGTTGTGCTTGGGCATCTGTAGTAAATGCCTACTAAATCTGTAGATCTTGATCCCAAGCCAATGGAAGGACTCCTGCAGACTTGAAAACAGGTTATGTTATCCTTAAAAGTAGGGAGCAAGGAAATGTTTCTTTCAAGGCATCCTTAAATTCATGTCCTACTGAAAGGCACAAAGTAGGGAGACAGTACATGCTCAGATAGCACCTTTGTGCATCAAGAGTAGGCATGGAAACAAGCTGGGCAGTTCAAACACTTTGTATTCTTACGGAGAAAAAGTGCTACATTACATGAATCAGTTACTGAAAAAGTGAAGGTTTATACACCTATTTAAGTATATTGAGTATAATGTGCATCAGTATAAGTTGACCTGGTATCCTGGGTTCAACCACTTGCAAGTCAGCAGCTTGCCATTGCAGTGACTAAGGGCAGCAGTGTATTGGGCTGTATCAGCAAGATACAGTGATTCCCCAACCTGCTTCGGCATTTGTGAGAGAGCACCTGGAGTCCTGTGCCCTGTTTTGGGCTCCTCAGAGCCAAAAGCCCCAAGAGGCCCCATCACTTATGTCTGCTCAGACAGAGATCCGTTGGACACTATTCACTGGATAGTGTTTTCTTCCCTTCCCTTTTATAATTTTTACACAAAATAGAATATTGTGTCACTTTTGGTTTGATGCCACAAGAATTTTCTCTTAGTGACAGAGTGTGATTTTAAATACCACAATGTATTATCCCCTTCATACTTTTTTCTCTAGTGTTTTATAGATAGTTTCATTTTATAAAGAAACTCTGTTGAATATCCATGCTGTTTAAAATCTTGAAAACCATCCTTCTGGTGACAGACCAAGATCGAATTGCATAGTGTAAGATTTCTCAAGCCAACCAAAGCACAATACTTGAGAAAGAGGAAAAGAAATATAAATAGGACAGCCACCATTTTCATTACAATTCACAATATTGATTCCAGTAGCTGTTTTTATTGTAATTATGGGTGATACATACTAAACAGAGACTATCTTTAAAAATGAAAGAAATAGTTAATGCATATATATTTATCAACTGCCATAATTTTTCTATCCATCCTCATTACATTCATAACACATCAAATTGATTTATATTTCAATTATAATAGATTTAGTGATTTCTTTTCTTAATTTTTCTCAGTTTTAGGAATCTCTGCTTGGCATAATGCTATAACTGACAGGAGTAAGCAGACTGGACACACAGAGGTTTTGAATGCTAACATTTACATGTGTCAAGTGAATGTGTATGTATATATAATTGAAAATTGAAAATAATGTCACTATATGCATGAATACTTGATGGGTGACAGCTTTTTGTCAAGAAATGTTTAAAAATAATTTTAAAAATAATAAGCTAAACAGAAATGATAAATTAACGTCAGAGTTTTACATAGTAATAGCCCATTTTGTATTCCATACCTAGCATTTATTTTCTAGAAAGACAGTGACATTCTGGGAATGTTTTATAAAGTTTTTAAAAACTAAGAATAGCAACTTTTTCTGTAAATCCCAGTGTCATAAATACTAACATGAATCAAAATTGTACAGGGCCCATAGGACACATGCAATTTCTGTAAATGATCTAAGTAGCTACTTTCTTCATGGGTTTAAATTCACAACGTAAAAACCTGATCAGGCTGGAAGCTAGTTTCAAATCCAGCTTGGGCAACAGGTAGGGGACTTCAAAATGATACAGCCATCATATAAAAAAAAATAAAAAGCTCCCACTGCCCCAGATCTGTACTTCTTGGAGCACTAAGGAAATGTGAGGCTCTGTGACAGACTGATTATTTTTTAAAAGAAAACTGCTTGAAAATGTAGGTAATTCAGTCAGTTTGAAAACATTTCTGGTACACAAACTGACACAGAGCAATTGAAGCAGAGAAAGTCCAGATAGGTAAATATTACAGGCATGCAATAAGACAAATTGTATAAACAATGAATTATAAGACACTTATTAATTTAATAGATATGCAGAGTTTTGGTAGACAGCATGAGCATGACAAGCTTATTAATACCAAAACGCCACAGAGCATGAACAAATAGGAATCTGGTTTCCTCAGTAAGAAGAAGGGTTTCCTTCGACTCTTTTATCAGTAAACTCAGTCACTGTGATCATTCATTGGACATGTTTGGAAACTGCAGGAGTTAAATGATTCACCTTGGTATCTGTTTTCCAGTACTGCATTACAACTATCGAATTTGCATGCATACCCTTTCTTTCTCTGACTAATTTTTCTGGGCTACTCCAGTTCTTATTCTAATCAACATGGTTTAGGGACATTTTCCAGTGACACAAATCAAAATTATCAGTCAAATATAGGTCTTTTTTCCCCCATCTCTACAGAGAAAAAAATCAGAAGTGAAAATATATTGACCCAGGATGGGAGAGCAGTGGGGGAGGGAGATGGAAGGTCAAAGTAGCACTCCCTCTGGAATGGCACAGAATGAAATATATAGTAGTTTGAGATATTGCAGAAATTCTTTCCATAATCCTTTGTGGACTCTTTGTGGGTATGTGATGGACAACCTCATTGTGAGATGGCATCCACCATTCTTCTACTGTTTCTCTATGGTTTTTCTTATGCTATTTCTGATGGTTTTACAATCTCTGGAGCCCAATCATAAACCAAACCTCAAGATTATGAACATGATACCGTAATAGCCAGTACAACAAGCAAAGAATAAAGCAGTTGTGTTCATGGCAATCAATATTAATGAGGATCACAGCATTTCACCAGGGCTTTTTGCTGAAAAGGCTGCAGAATGGACAAATAATTTTCATTATGTTATATGGTCTAGCTGAGAACCATGAAATTCAGCTATTTCCATGAAAATGAAATATATGACCTTCTAGCCTCAATTTTGGTAAAAACAGAAGTTTCTGAGCAACTTTTTTTTTTTTTTTTAATAAGCAGTTTCAAAGACTTAGTAAAATAAATTTTAAGTATTTTTCAAGTATATTAAAGTTAGAAGGAACTATGTGGATTAAAGTCCAAGCTCTTGTTCAACACCAGTCTTTCATTCTTGCTCAGAAGACCTTATAGACCTTAACTTCTATTTTGATATAAACCCTTCTTTCAGAGGAACATCCTCTCCTGGCCAGAAGATTGAAGGGATGAAGAATCCACCACAAGTAAGCTAAATTTAGTGCAGATTTTAATATCCTTTTTTGCTAATTTAAAAAAAAAAAGAGAGAGAGAGACCAAAAAAATCCCACAGGAAGGACCTTAGTCACAGCTTGTCTTTCTTTTCTAATAGAACACCTATTGCAAATTTAATTTTGTCAAAGCCCATGCATTGTTATGGGTCTGTTACTTTTCCTAGGATAGCTTCTCAGTTGCAGGATGAGATGACCTTAGAATAGCCAAAAATGTGATAATTCAGAAATTTGCAGTTAGTAATGGGTACACCACTTTATGTTCTTCCTAACTTGCAACAGGAATATGAACCACAATACGCTGTATTCCATGCAGGTGCACACACTGGCTTTTAGTTCTCTCTGCTCTAGTCAGTAATCAATAGGCAATAAATTACAAGGTGAATCTGTTTTGCCCATGACAAGTACTGGGGAGTGATCTCCTTGTCGTTATGTTAACCTATGAGGTTTTTTTCACTGCATTTTCTCCCTCTGTTCTTCTGTGAACGGACAGTGAGAGAGCAATGTAGTGGCTTTTAGTTACCTACCAGTGTGAAATCACCAACCACACCAACAAAATCTGCCATCGAATCTTTGCTCCATAATGGTTCTACAAATACACTCTTTAACTGAACGGGAAGCTGTATCAGTGTCAAGCAACTCTTAAATTATTTTTTGGCTATTTGTTCTCAGCCTGACTGAGGATAAGGAAAATATAGAGTCAAACTTCTTATCTCTGTCATTCAAAGACAGAGTTTCATGCACCAGCAAAATGTAGGGTAGACAAACAGAGGAAGTTACAGAGGTGGAGAAGAATGGAAATTGTGGTTGCCTTAGGATCCCATCCCCCAAAGTGTTATTGGAGTTTAGACAGCTGTGCTAAGAAATAGGCAACTTTCACTTGCAGCAATTCCCTAATATCATCCTGATGAATGTACTACATTACTCAAAGTAGTATCTGTGTGCAACACAGATGTGTGAACTGTTGCGACTTGTGAGATGGCTGAGCTGTGAGCTTCAGAGACCCACCATATTCTGCAGTACTATCCAGATATAAAATCTGTTTTCTGTAAATACATCATTTTCTTCACTTAGTGTTGAATTGTTTTTGTCTCGTGTGGACTGAAATGAGAAGATGGCATGACATGCTTCTCTGACATATGTATGCATCACTAACTTCCTGAAATAACAAGTACACTGCATGTCTGCAAAGGGGCAATGGATGGTTCTTAAAATGCACATACATATTTTATAGCCTCATTAGAGTAGACTGGCTTTATATTTCTCTTTTAAAGTCTTGTATTTTTAGCTAGATATTTTCCCATTGTGACAGTCGATCTAACAAAATTATGATAATTGGATTTATCAACATATCATTTGTTGCCCTCTGGGTGAAATTCACTTGCTCTCTAGTGAACAGATGCGATCTGAATGAATCACATATTTCTTACACGGGAAAGAATCAGATATTTTCCAGCAGCATAAGTGTGCATGGTTATAATTATTACACTTGATTTTATTTGAAATGTGGGAAGTTCAGATAGAAAAAGAAAATAATTTCATGTAACATTGCATTTTATAATGTATAATTTCAGGTATAAGAAAATCATATTTCTCAAGTTCTAGCAACTTGTAGAGTTGCATTTATGAAACCAAGTGCATAGTGGAAAAAGTTTTCATGGAAAATTTGTATCTGAATGTTCTGTCATAAGATTGGCACTGTATGGGTGACTTAAACTATGTGTTAAAGGTAGTGTTCACAAGAATTACCTTGCCATTTGGAAATTTATTTGCTAAATCACAATTGTAGCAAAACAACAAGGCCTCTCCTTGGAGTAGCACCCAATTTATCTGGCAGGCAGAGTCACTGTAATTCCATATTTGCTATTAGTTTTATTTCAAAGGCAAGATTATGTAAGAAGGAAGAAGCAGTAGCTCCTCACTGCACCTAAGACATCAGATGAGCCACAGCATGGAGTTTCATTCACAATCTGAGAGCTGGAAGTTTTGTTAAACAAAGAGAAAAGTACATGAAGAGCAGCTTGTTTTGATGAAAGCCTATCATAATATTGGCTTGCTAACCAATGTAGTAAATATTCATGTATTGACAGCCCCCAAATTTAAAACTATAAGCCAGGCTTCAAAAATTATTCCATCCATGGATTACACCTTTTAATAATCAAGATCATTATGAATCTATATGTTTACTGATTTCTCATAGGACTTCCTCCTCATGCTTTCTAATATAACATATCTATGTGAATTGTGCCAGTTCTTACTCTTATTCATCTTGTACATTGTGTATTCAATGTATACTGTGTAATGTACAAGAACTGCTCTGAAAGTAATGCCTCTTCCTTTATTATGTCGGTCCATGACATCAGAGGTGGATGTTGGTGGTATGGCAGTAGAGGTTGAACCTCCTTGGCAATATTCTCTTATATTTTGTTGCCGTGTGACAGATGGCAGCAGAGGGGCAGTCCAACAAAATGGCATCTGAAGAGAAGATGTATCATTGAATTCCTCCATATGGAAAAAATTGCACCCGATGACATCTATTGATGGTTGGTGAACGTTTTTGGAGACCAAACAGTGAATGTGAGCGCAGTGATCATGAAATATTTCATTTTCTAGGACTTTAAAGCTTACCTTTTCTTAGCAGACCAACCACTTGAAATTTACAGGACATAAGAACTTAGATATTTTAGATGTTAAGGTTTGTTTCTCCACGTTATTTGTGTCTTAGGTTATTTTCTCTGTTCAAGATTTTAGCAAATTTCTTTTAAACTAACCAATTTTGAGTAATTTCATTTGTTTGGATAGGTTCTTTAAACTTCCCTTGTTCACCTCATGGTAAACAAGATTAGATTTTATTCAAAAAAGTTCTCCAAAATTTGGTCACAGACTCATTTTTAACATCAAGCATCTGAGCTTAATGGTCAGAAATGCGCTCCACAAGAATTCTAATGGCAAAGCTGATTACTAGAGGCAAGATAGCTGCAGGTAGCCACATAAAGATTTAGGGACTTCTGAAATGATAAATCACTGATCTCACCCCAGAATTGCCATTCAAACCGCATTAGAGGAGCAAACAAGCACCTGCTGTTCTGCCTGGTAGAGCTGAGCTGACATAAAGAAGGTCTTGTAATGTGCTCCCTGTAAATGATTACAGTACCTGACACTTCCACACTCTTGTTTTTGAAAAGAA
This sequence comes from Numida meleagris, assembly GCF_002078875.1. Taxonomy (NCBI): domain Eukaryota; kingdom Metazoa; phylum Chordata; class Aves; order Galliformes; family Numididae; genus Numida; species Numida meleagris. Next base: position 81,808,740 of record NC_034412.1, on the reverse strand, counting down.
TGACACAGACCCCTTCTTGAGAAGCTACTTCCCACTGCTGTTCTAATAGTGCAAAGGTGCAAGAAAGGACCCTTGATGCAGCTGTCTGGGACAAATTCTGCCCCTGAATGTGTGACTGATTCATACCGAGGTCAGCATTTTTTGAATCTTAAAAGTAGCAAATGAAGGAAGGTCTTACGTACCCCAAATTGAATCATCTCATAAAATATAAATGAATAAAATCATCATCCAGAAACATTAAAATCTACTCTTGAGAAGTATTGATATAAGCAGAAGTCCAGTGTGCCAGCAGGTAATTGATCAGGAAAGCTTTGTGGGTTTTTTATTTCATTTGGTATCAGCATATAAATATCACATGAATATTTTCCAAATCTAAGTGCTATTTCATGGTATTATAGGACATTGCATAAAATATGTTATTTTATACTTTAATAAATGCTTGGCATACTACACAGTTGTGCTCAGTCTTAAGTACTCCTAGCATTATAAATTAGTCTAAATCCTGAAATCTTTATTCACTCCTTAGAGAAAAAGAAAGGAAGAAAGAGAGGAGGAAAAAAAAAAGAAAAAGAAAGGAGCAAGGAAGGAAAGAAAGAACCCTATTCTTGTAAAAACTTGTTTTTTAGTTGCTTGATAGGAAGAAAAATTGGATTTTTTAATAGAAAAACTGACACAGACCAGAGAGTATTTTGGCTTTAAAACCTTATCTGTGGTAATAATTAAAGATTTTTCTTAAAGGCATTAAGGGACAAAAGTTGTTAGGCAATTTTTTTTATGTCTCTTACACCTAGATAAAGCTGTATGTGCACAGGTTAATAAGTTCTAAAATGTTGAGCTTTCAACTTAGAGTCCTGTATATGTCAAGGGATATATAAGGAAGGGAGGTAATCTTGGCTCTCTGCTTCCTCACAGGCTCCAGGTTTGTTTCAAATGTATCCATATGAAAGTCTTGTATTAAAAGAAATATTTCCTTTTTATATATACACAAATGTGGAAAGTATTTTCATATCTAGGTTAGTATATTTGTTTAAATAGCTCACGTATACAGATGAATGATTTGAAAGGAAATGTGAATGCTTGTGTGATGGGATATGGTTGTTGAGTGATGTCTGTAGGGACTGCTTAGTGTTGATAAATAACCAAGGAATTTGCCTATCAACATTTTGCATAAACGTCAGTCACAGAACTTGTGGTTGGACTGACACAGCCCTGAATGACAATGTATTTCTCATTTATGTACCAGCTTTAAAGGGTAAGAATAGGGAAATAGAGGACTTATCTCAGAGTAGCATACGTTTTTTGAATGTGGGTGTCCTCCAGCAGTCTTCTCTGATTGCACCCTGTGAGACTTTGCAGAATGCAAATAAAACCCAGACCAAATCATATCTTTAGCAGGTTAGTAAAGTAATGTGAATGTGTTCCATGCCTAAAATATTACATTTCAAAGACTCCTTTACATAAATTCCAGTATCAGATTAGACGAGTTTACAGGCTCTTTAAAACAAGACTGTCATTTCAAATGGGAGAAGTGGAAAGATAAGAAAGCTACACAGCATATGCACTAATATGGCTTACACTTACTCAGAAAATTAACAAATTAAATGTAAAAAATCTGAAATTCCCACAGAGCTGGAGCAGTAACAAAAAATAATTACTAAAGGAATGGAACAGATATTTTGACAGACTATATTTCCCCTTGTGTTTAGGTAAAAATAAATCTTCTCACTTTAGAGAAATCTGAATAGGCTAACCCAAACAGAACATAGTGTAGTTCTGAAAGAATTACACAAAATGTTGTCCTCTTGCTATGAGGGACCTTGCTCTGTCTGGTTAGCTCTGTCTCCAAAGTAGCAAAGAGTATGCATACAATGTTCACAAACAGGCCCTGTGAGCTGGTAAAGTACAGCTATTATTTCAGATTAGGAGAGCCTAGAGAATTTCTTTAGTATTCAGCTTTTCCCTAATTAGTCATCTTAAAATAGCCTGAGATTGGTATGCATAACTGTTATCACAACATCTTCATGCCACCAATCTCTTTGCTTTTAAGATCCCTGGTAAGTGATATACACAGGCTTATCTCTGCTCTCTTTGAAACTGCTGTAAAGCATGGATAACTTGAAGTTTTTCTTGGCTTACACAAATATGAATTAGAGCAGAACCAGGACCAAAGGTCTTACAAGATTTGTATACAAGACACCAGAGCAACAAGATGCAGCTTCAAAGAAACTGGCCAGTGCTGGGCCTGAGAAGCATCAGTAGGCTGGGCTAGAAATCCTTCAGCTAATTTTCCATTAAAAAAAAATATTTAAAACTCTAAATGTCTTGATACTCATCTTTTCTAGCTGAGCAGCAGTATTTGCAAATCACAGAAAATCATCATTCTGTGACAGTTTAAATCTAATATTCTTGTAGCTATTTAAGATTGTGAAAACTGCAAAAATAAATGACAAATTTTGTTGGCTTAGATGTTACTTTGGCTTCATATATGTGTCCCAAAATCTCAATTAAAAATTGAGTAAGTTGAAGCTATCTTGCATGTTAAACAGGTATGGAAGATAACAACAGAGAAGGTGGCTGTATTAAAACTAAATACTACTAGAAATGGCAGATAGATAGAAAGGTTGAGACTTCTACCTAGTGCTCTACTCAGTGTGGAACAGGATAAGCTTTGCTTCATTGACATCAGTGAAACTTCAGTGAACTCTGACACTTACAAAGTCAAGACGTTTATAGGGAAGGATTCCTGAAAACCACAATTAAAGAATTGCACATATTAAGTGTATGTGAACACATTAAAAATATTTTTTTCAAGCCTTCAGAACCGTATTTTTATTAAATACAGAGATACAGTGGGACTGATGAAGACACACATAATGGGGACCCAGCTATATTGCCTCAATAGAGAATAAAAAATTGATGTTTGGTCAGTTGTCTTAGAATTTCCATGAGTTCCCAACTTCAGTAATTCTTGGTGTCTCTTATTGATTGTGGTGGAACTATTGAAACAATGATATTTACTGAAAGATTTTTCTTTCATATGCGTTAGCTGAAGAAATGCTTTGGATGAGATAAAGTATACAGTAATAATGACTGCTTTTGCTGTCATCCAGTCTTAGTTCAAAATCAAACATCTAAAAAGTTCATAATGCACAAACACATTTACTTTCATTTGGTGTGCAGATTCTAGTCTGGGGAAATAGTTTGCAGAATAATAAAAGGTTTTAGTGAACAAAGAAAAATACAATTTTAATCAGTTACAATGGTGAGGAGTATAACTTCTCAGTGTTAGGAGCAAAAAAGAAGTTCCATCTGAGTAATGGAAAATAAGATGATATCTTAAGGATTGTACATAGGACTACGCATTCACTGAGACAGGAGAGTTTACTGGTGTACCTTTCAAGAACAAATGACAATGCTCTTTTTAGAGTATATTTTAATATCTCAGGAATTTTAGTTGATTCAGAAAATCCCTGAGCCTGAAAGTACTGAAAGCACTTAATTCACTCTGTTCTCTACTTGACATCGTTAATATATTCGGTACTTCTCTATATGGTGTCTCTCCAGAAACTCAAACGAACATCAAAGATCAAACAGGAAACCTGCGTAAAAAAGACTTACACCTCTTTATAACTAAGTTTATTTTCTAGTTAGTTACATTTTAAAATATTGGTTCCTTCAGCTGCAACCAAAAAGACCTCCTAAGGAAATGCCAAAGCTCACTTCTGTGGAGTGTAATTTCTGACATTAGGAATGTTCAGCTTAAAGGCAACTCCTTGATACCTGTGTCAGATTAATTATAAATATATAGAGAGATATACACACTTATTATACTATTGCATTTCATACACACTTTTTCTCCTTCCTATTCTTTATGCATCAATTACTGTTAGTTTGATTCTAGGTACATCTTCCACCCCTATCTGATTAAGAATTCATGTAATCTCTGGAAAGTATTATAAATTTAATTAAGCATTCCACCAGTGATCAAACATGTCAGCTAAAGTACTTGCTTATAAATAGAATACTATTGTAATTTTATTTGCTTACATTCCATTCTTAAATGACATCATCTTGTTATTTATTTTTACCCCTAATATTCCTCCCCAGATACTGTGCACTGTACAAATTTGTGTTACCTTTAGTTTGTATCCATTTTAGTTTTGGAAAAAGTCATGATAAGAAACTAAGAAAAATACTATATTCTCAGGCTAATATGGTCAATAACAATCAAAAAGCCAAGGAAATGTATTTACAGTAGCTAGTTAATAAATATAACTGCTGAATTGTTACATTTGGAGAATTCTTATTCTGTTACTTATCAGCGAGCTAGAAAATCAGTGCGGTCATTCTAAACTGGTTAAACTGGGAAATGTATTTTATACAGATGTGTCTAATATAGTTTTCTGAAAGAATTAGGCAAAAATATTTAAAACACATGGTTCAAAATTAGAGTACTACTTTTAAATCTGTGCTTTTACTTTCTGCCTTTTGTTTTTCATTTTTAGGTTACACCCATCATCCTTTATTTATCATTTTAAAAGGTTTTATTTAAACATTTCCTTTTTTCTCTCTGAAGTCTTCTAATACTGTAATGTATTTTAAAAGTCTATTCAGAACTGGAGATTTTTTTAATCTTCTTTGCTGATTCATCCTGAATACTCTTTTTTTTTTTCCTAAAGTGCTGTAGGTTAACTTAGGATTTTCTCCTTTTCCCATTGAAATCAGCTGGAAAATGCCTTTGATTTTCATATAACAATACCCAGCACTTGAGCTGTGTCTACCTGCTCCCTCAGAAGTTATCCCTGTGAGGTGTCCTGGCCTGAACTGCCTCCATTGCGTTCCCACTTCAAAACCTCAGAGCAGTATCGAAGCCCTCCAGTAGCGTTTGCAGTTCAGCTGAATTGAGGCTTCTTTGTGAAGACAGATATCCCACAAATTTCACGGCACACCTCATTTGGCCTTTGACACTAGTAGTATCTTATCTGCATGTAAGCTGAGCTCCCCTTCAGGCCTACATAGCACCACTACTGCAACAGTAATTATTACTAGTGCTGTACTGGGTAAATACATATAAGCAGTCCTTTACAATATTATTATATACAATTTTAAACTAAGATAGAAGATTACAGTAAGATAAGATATGCTAGAGGGAAGGGTTGCCATCCAGGGAGACTTGGACAGGCTTAAGAGGTGGGCCCATGCCAACCTCATGAAGTTCAACAAGGCCAAGTGCAAGGTCTTGCACTTGGGTCAGGGCAATCCCAAGCACAAATACAAGCTGGGAAGAGAATGGCTTGAGAGTAGCCCTGAAGAGAAGAATTTAGGGATGTTAGCTGATGAGAAACTCAACATGAGCCAGCAATGTGCACTTGCAAAGGTTAACTGTATCCTGGGTTGCATCGAGAGAAGCGTGGCCAGAGGGGTGTGAGGTGAGGTGATCCTGGCCCTCTACTCTGCTGTCATGAGACCCCACCTGGAGTATGGTGTCCAGTTCTGGAGCCCCCAACACAAGAATAACATGGAGTTGTTGGAGCTGGTCCAGAGGAGGACCATGAAGATGATCAGAGGACTTGAACACCTCCTCCACGGGTACAAGCTGAGAGAGCTGGGGCTCTTCAGCCTAGAGAAGAGAAGGCTCTGCTGGGACTTTATAATGACTAATGACCTCATGTACCTGAAGGAGGCCTATAGAAAAGCCAGTGAGGGACTCTTTACAAGGGCATGTAGTGATAGGATGAAGGGTAATGTCTATAAACTGGAAGAGGGTAGATTTAGACTAGATATTAGGAAGAAATTCTTTACTGTGAAAGTGGTGAGACACTGAAACAGGTTATCCAGAGAGGTTGTGAATGCCCTCTCCTTGGAGGTGTGCAAGGCTAGACTGGATGGGTCTTTGAGCAACCTGGTCTAGTGGGAGGTGCCATGGCAGGGGGTTTGGAAAAATATGATCTCTAAGGTTGTTTCCAACTCAAGCCATTCTGTGATTCTATGATTCTGTGAAAATGTCATCTTCAAACATTTCTTAACCTAATCTTTACATTTCTCCATTGGTGTGTTCCTAAGTTGCAGATACTCTGTGATGTAGTGTCCTTCACTGCAGGCTGAACTAGGTGTAGATGTCAAGATGTTGGCAGCAGTAGGGTCTTATTATGGTTTAACCCAGCAAGCAGCTCAGAACCACACAGCAGCTTGCTCTCTCTCCCCAGCTGGAAGAGGAAGGAATCAGGGAGGCAGAAGTGCAAGAATTCGCGTTTGAGCTAAAGACAGTTCCTTGTGTTCCAAAACAAATCATCATATAATCTCTGTGAAGAAAATTAACTCTATGCCAGGCAAGACCTTGACAAGGCTTCAGGGATCACCTCTGTAAGAAGACAAGAGCAGAAACCCCAAAGTCAGAGGAGAGGGAATGGAGTAGCTATTTCCCTGCAGCTAATAGAGGATAACAGGGGAGTACATATCTACTCTATAGACCATTCATCGGAATTGAAGAAGTGAAGTTGAGCATGAGAGAGGGGAAAATTTGTTGTTTTAAAGTTTATCTTCATTTCTCACTACTTAAATATGTTTTTAGAAGTAATAAATTTCCAATTAGTTTTTCCCAAGTAAAATCTTCCTTGCCTGCAATAGTAAATAGTAAGCAATCTCCCTGTCTTTATCTTGACCCATGAGCTTTCTCAACCTATTTTCTTCATTTCCACAATAAGGAGGAGAAGTGAGTGGCTGGCTGTTAGGCAAGCTTAATCCACCGCACAGCCCTAGGGTTTGATTAAACCTTGTCCAGCCCAGTTGGGTAGCAGAAGTTGGGATAATTCAGTGTTGGTTTTGTTTGTTTGGCTTTTTCTTAGTCTTTAGGTGACTTTCCACAAACAGTTTTATAATGCCAGCAGATAAGGTTGGTAGGCAATCTTCATTCAATCAGAATCCAGGATGTCTATGATGGTGATGAGTATAAGACTTTGCTACAGGATTCAGGATGCTTCTAGGTGTATTTTGCTAGCATCAGCATAGACAGACTGTCATTGCTGGCCTTGGGTATGGATCCAAGCAGACTTGGAAAGATGCTGATGCCAAGAGAGGAGTATAGGTGTTCAGAGACAAAAAGCAAAGCAGCTACCATTTTATTCTCTGAACTTTTCTGAAAGCTGGCTGAAGAAATGTTTTCCTCATTTCATTTTAGCTGCCAAGAACAAATTCATGATTTTTTTTGGCTCTCCTATATTAAGGACTATCTGACCACAATGACTGGACAAATGTGGTAAGGTAAAGGTCTTTTAGGAGATGAGAGAGAACTGATGGCTTGTAGCCATCAGTATTTAATATGTATTTTTTCCCAACAACTCAAATTGTTCAGGAAAAGGAGAGGGTGGGGAGAAATGAAAGTGGAAAGAGCTCAGTTGTGGGATGGATTACACCTGGAACTGACCTCAGCAAGCTCCTGGAGAGTAAGCCTGTATTTTAGGTAATTCTATTTCTGGGGAATTTTTTGACCTATTTGGCTTGGAGATGTGTTTCTGAGACAGCGTGTTAATTCAAAAGCTGCTGAAGATGAAACATGACCTAGTTCACCATGAGTGATGCAGTGACAAATACATTTATGAAGCTTCTGCTAGAGATGCTTCTCCCTTCTATCTGGCTAATCTCTGAAGGTATGACAGAGAGTGCCTGTGGCAAAGATAAACTTCCAGGTAGGCTTATCTTTTGACTGGGGGTATTACTAATAAACCAGTCCAGAGGTTAATAAATGTTTCATTTGACTCATTAGTCAAACTTTGGTCATACAACTGTGACTATAAGTACAAAGAGACATTCCCAATGTAAAGACAGTACAAAGCTCATCAAACTGCATCTTGGCCAGCTGCCCAGATTTCTGACAGCTCAGACTGAGTCTTTGCGAAGTCTACTTTCCTAGGATTGGTAATGGAATACGAGTGAACTGACAAAAACAGATGAAATCAGGCTAAGCCTGTAGAGAAGACAGGAACAGCAAGAGAGATGTGACTCAGTCAGAAGCTTGTTGAGCCAGAAAGTTATTAAGGTTCTGGGTTACCTGCTCTAATGCACCCTGAGGGTTTAAGCAAGATCCCAGAGGTCCCTTCCAGCTTCTACCATTCCAGGGCTAAGTAATTCTCTGAAAAATATGTCTTGTCTAATCTAGAATAAATGACCATAGCAAGTTAGGATGGCTGATATTGCTTTGAACTGCATTTCTAACATAACTCACAGATCAGGCCATTAGGAAATTGGAAAGCTCTCTAAATTGCATGTAAATATGAACATCATCTTGCTTCTTTCACAGACACCCCATTTAAACTGGATGAGAAACTATGAGAAAAAAAAGCCTTGTAGGACAGACTGAAAATAAACGGCAGCAGAGGGATCCTCTAAATCAATATCAATGAATTATTTGTTAGTCTTCTCCCTCAACAGTGTTCTTCTGTGTTTTTGCCCACTGAATAAGGCAGAGTTGATACCTTTTTTAAAGTGATGACAGTGATTGATGGAGTTCATTCATATTAGCAAGTGGAAGAGGGGAGCAAGGTGGGGTAGAAAGCTACTGCTCCCCATTTATGGAAGAGGCTGGTGTCAAGGATGACAGAATTTCCTAGTAGTATTGGACAGGAAGACATATTGTGATTGACAGATGTCATTTTAGGCAAGTAGTCACTAAGCAGATTTTGGTCACCTGGCAACTCTGATGAGCTTTTTGTAAATTTGGAGTAGGTGTCCTGAGCATGCAGAGAATGCTGAGGGCTAAAAGGAGGGTGATGTTGTGGCTGTGTTGATTCTGTGTTTCTGAAGTGGCTTCTGGACCACTAAGGTGGGACAAGCTATGGTGATGCAGGCTGTGTTGGGATCCTCTGAAATAAGTACTGGCAGTCTCCAGTCCCATCAAACAGTAGACACTGTGATATGCAATGTTTACATCATTCACTTGTGTCACCAAGGGCTTGTCAAGGACTGGGTGCCTTCAGGGCTTCTTTTTCCAGAGAATTAGGTAGAGCTCTTTCCTGATTCCTTGAAGAATTATGGTATTGTTTGACAATGTGGATGGAGCAATGATGGTAAAGAGGCGCAGCACAGTGTAGGTGCAGTCTCCCTTATAGTCCAGGCCAGATTTTCCTGTAATCAGATGGAGCACTTCCAGGTATTTAAAATGTGAGACACCAAGCACTTATTTAGCTTTTGTTACTCAAGACAGATAGGAAGTATTAAATTTGAACAGTTGAAACATGCATTGTGCTATCTGACAGAATGGATGTTGCCAATAGAGGACTACCTAAAAGTAAACATGAGGATTTGGGGATCCTTTTTCTTGAAAAGGAATGAATAATAGATCCAATAGTTGCATTTAAATGACTTCAAGAATAGGAGTGTTCATTTGCTCAGCCGTAGACCTGGTATTTTTCTACCTACAGACTGCTGCCAAGTTGTGTACTTTATGAATGTGAAGTGGAAAGAAGTACTTATGGCTTCCTTTTTTATGTACTCTTACAGCACCTTGGAAATCCCACCTACTCCAGTCCTGCCCTGCAGACAATTTTTCCATGCATTTATTACAGTAATTTTAAAAAATATATTAAATGGCTTCATGTTTCTTTATTGAAAAAACAGATGGAATTTTCTGATGCATTCATGTTGACATCATCCAGAATAGTCAGTCCTTGAATTCATATTGAACTCATATCAATGTTCAAGACCCTGAGAATGACAGTAGAATGCACTTGTAACTTTGAATTTCCAATTATCATTTGGCTTTATCAATTATTTGTTGACACATTTTCATTAGTTTTCAGATGCTACAGCATTAGTCCACCTACTTACATATGAGAATACCAGCTGATATTCTACCATATTCTATACCAGCTGATAACAGTGTGCCCTTAGGATATATTTGTATATCAAAGTCAATTCCAGAGGCATGCTCAATGGCTTTTAGTGAGCACTGACTTTTAAATATTTTGACATTTTGCAATTTAACTATGGTAATAGAAGAGAGGATCCTATGATCAATACAAAAATATTCTTTGATCTTAATCATTGATTCATTTTTCATAAATATGCAGATTTTTCAGCTGTCTAGTAGAACTGCTAATGGACAAGTGGAGGGGAAAGGGTTGTCTGTCAAGAGGAAAATAAATTAATTTCACAGGCCTTAAAAGCATGTCACAGGGGTTATAGTTACAAAAAATGTATTATATTTTATTGCTTTTCCAAGAACGTTTTAATGTTAGAGCCACTATTTGCTACAAAGTTATGTTATAGTGTCCCAAAACCTAAAGTAATAAAATAATTAGGAATTTGTTTGTCTCCATAACTGAGAAACCACATCAAAAGATGTGATGACACTGTAAAGGACAGGAGCTTCGTTACAAGGAATCAGCATCTAGGAACAAAGCAAGAAGCTGAAATCAGCTAGAAAACAAGTTTATGTGAGACCTAATTTTGGAGATGACTGGAGGAGACGTTTAGTTACAGATGTACATACTTGCAGTTACCTGCAGTGAGGGACAGGAGGAGAGTCTTGATGGGTAAGATGCCAGAGGAAATAAAGAGGAGCAGGCCTTGGATTTTACACATAAACACCATGGTCAGGTAGGCTGTGAAGTTAACAAAAAGGCTTACTCCAAAGCTGACTGATATCAAAATTGAAATACTTTCATACAGCTTTAAAATGATGTGTATGGCAACCAGATATAAGAAACCTTTGCATAAAGAAAATTGAGGTAGTGTAAAATTCTCAAAATGTACCAAGGATGACAATGGACAAGAGTGACTGACACTTTCAAACACTGTAACTACAGGTTCTTGCTTAGTAACTGACCATCAGCTTATATGGCCATGAGCTATATGATATCCTGTCTCTGTACAGTAAAAGGAGGAGCCAAGGTGCACCTGAAATCTATTAATCTCATCAGTAGAATGTAGCTCTTGGATTTTTTTTTTTACTAATCACATTATCTTTTTTCCTAATCCTTTGTTTTCAGTGGTAACTAGCTTTCTTATCATCACAGACCTCCTTCTCTCTCTTTTCTTTTTTCTCCGTTCTGTACACCTTTCTCAAATCTTTCTGATTTTCTTAATCTTTCCCTCTCTGACATCAGATTTGATTGCTTCTTTAACATTCATCTTCTTCTTCCTCCCTGAAAACTACATAATGTTCAAGTTACAGAATTTCATTCTATCATGTACCATGGACTTCTAATCCCAACCATTTTGTTGATTTTATTTCTTTGCCTTATCATAGAATCATAGAATGGCCTGGGTTGAAAAGGACCATAATGACCATCTAGTTTGAACCCCCTTGCTATGTTCAAGGTTGCCAACCACTAGACCAGGCTGCCCAGAGCCACATCCAGCCTTATCCTCATTATGTTCTCATCCTTTTCATATATTTTATTTTTGCAATTTGTATAATGTTTTACCTGAAAATAACATTTGAAAAATAGTGAATACAATGTGAAAATATAACTTTGCAGATCACTTACATCAAAAAGTCATTTTTTTTTTCCTAAATTTGGTAATTTGGAAAAGGAGAGGGCTTGTAGAAAGGAATAAAGGAGCCCAAATTTTGTCACAGACTCCAAAGCTAGAACACAACTTTGTTTTTATCCCATTTCAAAGCAACTTGAATGCTTGACAAAAGTTGACAGTTTTTTTTTTTTTAAATTAACTGTTATTTAAACTGCATGCTTTTTTAGAAGGAAAAGCTTCAGTTTGTTTTGTTTTTAAATGTGTAGCAGATATGCGCTTACGTAAACTGTTCCAGTTGTTAATTACTCTCACTGTTATTAAACATATTGTTTTTTAATTTCTAGTATAAATTTGTCTATATTTGTCTATATCCTTTTATCTAATAAAGAACATTCTAATCAAATTTTTTTTCCCCATTAAAAATTTTTTACATTGTTATCAACCCACCTGGTAAAATTCTTTGGGTAATCTTAAGCTCCTTTATTATCCTCTTAAGGAAAAGATCTCCTGTTTTCCTGTTTTTTACTTGCAAACTTCCTCATTTTTCTTTTAGCATTTTAGCTGCTCTGACTTGATTTTTCAATGTCTTTCAGAGGTCAGTAGAAGGTATGAGACTTGGGTCCTTTCCAGATCAGGCCAGGCATTGTGACTGAATTTGGATTTATGAATTTAACCTGATTCACCAGTTTTGGAGACATAAATTCTGGCTGTGTATTATACCTTCACAGAATGTAATTCTCTTGGGATTTCACCTGAATTGTATGGTGTAGTGGAAATGCTAAGTCACAGACTGAACCAGTGATTGAGCAGCTGGTGGAGGGCCAACCCAGGGGAGCTCATGTGCATGCAATGCATCTGAGTGACTGGAAGGGACGGAGCCAGGATCCACCCCTTCCTAGACGTCATTTAAGGGTTGGCGGTGGAGGTAAGGGTGTCTTGTTGGATGTCTCTGCGTACCTGAGATCTTCTACAGGTAAGCAATTTTTTTTTCCTTTGTTTCTGTATCTAAGGCTGCTGCATTTGGGCTTTTCTTTGTTTGCTATAGCTAGAGACTTTGCCACTGTGCTATTATTGCTGTACTTTCCACTGCATTATAGTGTTACATATGAGTATAATAAAGACAATTTAAAAAACACACAGAAAAAGCCAACTCTTAGGCCATTGATCTCATCTCATAATGTTAATATTTAATTGACACAGATTGACCTCATCTATTTAACTGGTCTTGTTGTGTGACTTTCAGTATTTCTAATGAGGAAATAACAAATAACATATTGCTTCCCCAAAATAGAAGGGAAACGCTTCTTGTACCCAAAGATTACCCTTCCCCATGGAACTCATACAAAATCTAACTCCTATCTTTCTCTGTAGCAGTGTATTCTCTGTCTGCTTTGTTGATTTTTGTTGCTTCATTAATCAAGTATAAATATATAACTCTCAAATATAGATTCCTAGGATTAGGCCAAGCTTGTGTTCTTTTTGTGTTGTTTTAAATTTAAAAGCCAATTCTTGCATCACTGCATTAATCTTGAGGTGGGGGTGGAAGAGCTCCTAAAGTTTGAGGTGAATATAAAATTTTAATTCTTTTCACTCGCATCTATAATGGTAGATATTATCTATCTTATCTGTTGTCTCTGCAGTACTTGAAATCTTATAACAAGTATCTAAAATCTAGCAAAGTTCTTGATATATGTGAAGCTATAGAGAGGAAAAAAAGATTGATACAGACATAAAAACAAAATCAAGTGCTAATTACAGAGCAATCACAACAGGTCACTAATAGATTGTGAAGGAATGAATGTTAATGTTCTCTTATACATCATTATAATTGTTTTTATGGAGTAATTCTCATTAAGTTAGTTATTAATGTAGTCAGGGTCAATGGCCTCAGTATAATCTCTCACTACATCCATTCCTCCTTTGGATATGTGGCTGTGTGTAAGATTCTGTGGTTAGATTGCTCTGTGACATGTCTTTGGATGACAAAATAGTGCCTCAGGAACTATGAAGAGTAAACATAACTGAAAGTAAAAAGCTCGCGCTGAAAGTAATGCCGCTTACTTATTTCCATGGAAACTACAACAGATACAAAAGAACACAATAACACTACATATTAGAGCAAATTCTCAGCTACAAACCACTATTAATCACACAGTCACCAGCAATTAGTTATGCACTTTCACTGGGGATGAACAAGAGCCTGCATGCCATGCTTGTAAAATATATACTGTCAGAGGTAACTCACTGTTGCTATTGCCACTGATGGAACACAACACCCACAGTCTCACTGTCATCACATCCACTGATTGGTCTCCATAAACTATCAGCAAGTGTAGATGAGTGTCAATGGGTGCAATTTCCTTCACATGAAGGAATTCAGTGACACACCTTTGCTTCATATGTACTTCCACATCAGAAGCCATTTTGTCAGACTGCTCTTCTGCTGCCACCTGTCACATAGCAGTAAAATGTAGTGGAATATTGGTGGGAATGTTCAACCTCTACTGCCAGGCCACCAACATCTACTTCTGATGTTGTGGGCCAACATAATGAAAGAGAAGGCATTACTTTTGGAGCAGCCCTCATAGTTTCCAGGTTGCTCTGAATTAGACTGGAGAGATTGTTTCTAGGACCTCTGGAATCCAGGAAGGTGAAAGTAACTCACAGCCATTTCTACTTCTGCATCCAGGAGAGTTTGACTTATCCAAGGAGCGGTACCTTGCCTTGAAGTCTCCAAGCTCATGGAACAGCTATTCATGTCTGCTGGAGACTTCAGACACTGAATACTGTATAAGAGAATCACTGGTTCAGAACATAAATGAACACTTTGTATTCAATTACTCAAAGAATGATTTGACAATAGCTGGTCAAAAAGGCTAGAAAAGTGGAATGGTTGCAGGAGACAAAGTTTGCTTAGCCATTTTCATAGAATCATAGAATGGCTTGGGTTGGAAAGGACCCCAAGGATTATCAAGTGGCAGCCCTGCATGTGGCAGGAGGGTTGGAAATCTCCAGATCAGGTACTAGACCAGGTTGCCCAGGGCCTCATCCAACCTGGCTTTGAACACCTCCAGGCACAGAGCATCCACAGCCTCTTTGGGCAGCCTGTTCCAGCACCTCACCGCTCTCTCTGTGAAGAACTTCTCCCTGACATCCAATCTAAACTTTCCCTCCTTGAGCTTAAAACCATTCCCCCTTGTCCTATCACTGTCTATCCTTTTCATCCCCAAACCAAAGCTTTTAAATAAAAATTCTTTGTTCATAAACCAAAACAAGTTGTGAGAAATCTCATATAACTTCACAAAATTAAGTGCAACATATCACATGTGAAAATTAAGATAAAGCAAGGTATTTGCTATGTTCAACATTGTTCAGAAAAGCCTATTCAAATCTGCACAGCATACTCATACTTTATCTTTTACATATATATGAAATCAGGATATAATTCACCTCAAGAATCAAGATTAGATTCTCACAAAAATGCTCTATCTCTGATGCAGATGTTCCTAGTTTCTCAACAGTAAGAAATGATATAAGAATTCCTGAATTCATACATCCAGTTAACGTATCTTATACAAAATGTTATAGATAATAGAAACAGTTTTGTTTCAACAAATGCTAGCCAACTTCTACAGTAGGATTACTTCCTATTGTGTGAATATTGCCATATCATAATTTTCTGACACGGTTTGTTGAATCTACTATCTCTTGTTTAAGGCTTAAGCCAGTCAGTTAAAGGACTGTCTAGATTACACAAGTATTTCATTCTCTGGGCTGTGGAATTGCTTTGGTACCATACTGTCTATGCGAATAAGTACAAATAAAATATGCATCAGAAGATTACATAGGGTGTGAGATTATTTTTATTCCTTTCTTACTAGCTTTTTTAACTTTTTTTCATTCAAACAAAGATGAACCAATGCGTATTTAAAATAAACATTTCCTTCTGGATTTCTAACTTTCTTTATGGTAATCCCCTGGTATCTTTCTGATAAGCACAACAAGCTCTTGCCTTTTCTGTTTTATCCATGCTGTTATAATTGTAAGCAAAATCATAAGAGAAAAGCTGTATGATAAAGAAAGTGATAACCATAAAAAAAAACATATAAAAGCCTTCTACTGGCATCATAGATCCATCACTCTTTCCTAAGCTTTATTTTCAGATATAATCATCCATTTAAATGGAGAAGAACAGACTGAATTTCCTTTTTATTCTTTCCATTTTTTATTTTATTCTGTCTTTAAAAGAGTCAGAATTCTTCTTTTAACAGATTTCAGAAGATCATAACAATAGATTGCAGAGATAATGGCATCTATCAAGAACACATTTGGTGCAGGCGCTAAGGTCATTGATCTTTTAACACCAGTGAAATATATTGTTACACCATGTATGTTATGCCATCTACATACAAAAAAAAAAAAAAAGACTTTGAGATATCAATTCTATAATTTAGGACTCAGAAGAAATTTCTATTTAAGTGGTGATGATAATTGTATTGGCACTCTGGCCAACACTGACCAAACTCATTGCATTTTTTTTCAGCCTTTTCCCTGATAGCAAGAGCTCCCAATTTCCCCTTTATTAAATGCTCATCTCCTTCTTGTCTACCCTTGCCAGAAGCTTTTTTTTTTTTCTATTATATGTGTCTTCCTCTGCTAGTTTCCATCTGTCACTTTCTCCCTCAGATTCCTGCTTCATCAATGCATCATGGAAATGCTGATGGCATTGTCCTTTACTTATCCATACACATACTCATCTGCATCTGCATTCCTTAGGCTCTTCCCTTTTTACCTATGTCTCCATTCCTTGTTATCCTTTGCCATCTTCCTCTCCCTCTTCTCTCCTGGAAACAAATAATTCAGATATTGAAGAGCTGTAAAGTGTTTGAGATAATGAATTGCAATAGCAGGTACAATGCTGTTAAGCAACTGGACATTTACAATTAACAATTGATTAGTTGACAATTATGTGGGTAAGTGAAACAGATGGCTTTGCTAATCGTGTGCAAGAGCTGCATAAATTCCTCTTCCCTTTTTTGTTTACACCAAAATTCACTAGATTTTCCCCCAGTGTCAAGAGCATCTCTGCTGCTTTGAAATTGATTTGATAGTTTACAGAATGCACCACATTACTTTGGAACAAAGAGACATAATACCAATCTGAATGTAAGAGCCTCACTTTGCTATATCAATCTGTACAGGTAATAAAACTTTGGGTGAAAAGCTATATAGAATTCTTCTGATAACTTTCTGCGCTATGACTTGAGAACAGTTAGGGAGCTGCTTCATCTCAAATCAAAGTGTTGCACGTGTTCTTTTGAAGACTAAATAGATGTATGCAGTAGCCCTAGCATCCATCCCTGCTTCTGGCAAAGTTAGTAGAGAAACTTCTGCCAGGTTCTGGAAAAGGAGACTGGAGCCCTTAATTTTATTTGTTTTCATTATTGTCATTGAAGTAATCACTCTGTATTGATTAACTTGTCTCTGAGAAAGGGGAACAAAGTACAGAAAGAATGCTTTTGAACAGAAAGTTGCTGATCCTAGATTCTAATGTGTACTCACTGCTGGCCAACTCCAGCAAATGGCTTATGCTAAGCAGTTACAATTATGTAAAAATTACAGCCTAATATTTTGAGAATACATAGTTAATTTAATGTAATTGCATCTAAAGCTTACAGGCATCAAACTTGAATATATGCTTTTCTGACTGCTGGTGCTGTATTAACATTATTCTAATTGTTCATACATTTAAAAAAAAAAAAGTTTAATAACTTTTTGTAATAATGTTGCTATGCTAATGTAATGACTGAGCCAGGCCAGAATTATAGAATAATAGAATCATAGAATCATAGAAACTTTGTTATACTGTGCGATGGGTCAGACTGACTTCCTTCCTTCTATTGTGAAACTGGCAAAGGAGGCAGGTGATGAAAACATTCCTTTGAAGAATAATGGAAGAAGGAAATAACTGAGTTATTCAATTCTGTGTCCTTTTTTTCCTCAAGTAATTTCTAGTAACAGAGTCCTAATCCAGAGTGTGAAACAGCAGCATACAACATCCATTTTTCTTCTTAAATCAGTTTTTAGATAAACAAGCATACAAAAACATTAAAGCAAATGCTTCTTGTCTCTGTTTAATGATCTATAACTCAAGAAGCTGATGAAACTACTGTCAAAAATGTTTTTTTTTTTTTTTTTCAGAGAGACTTATTTCCAGACAAGTTACATGTTGTTTTCTATATGAATTTATTCAGCACCTTAAAAACCTGAGTTTTGAATGGAAGTGATTACACAACTTCTTTTTTTGTTGTTGTTAAATGTAGTAGGAAGATGTTGCTCTGGAATGAAGAAACTAATAACAGCACAGAAAGCACTTTAATAATACCCTCATGTTTAATTAGAATGATTTATAAGAATTATTCCATTAATCCAAAGGTAAAATCTTTTCATTTGCTTGCAAGCTTTCTGCAATTAATATTAGGCTTTCATGTGCTTCTTAAAATTACTCTGTAGTATTTGTACGTGTGATTTCTGGGCGATGGAGAGGAAAATCTCTGGTCAAATAAGTAAGTATCTGATTTAGACAGCCTGTATTCTAATGTTCTCTTAATCTATATTCTTAAGTAAGTGGCCTGCATATTCACACATCCTTGTCATGTGAATGTAATTTTCCTTCTTGAATTCCTTTTGAACATGTATCAGATATAGGAAGGCCATTTGAATTTCACGGAGCTATGCAACTTTATGCCGGCTGAGGAACTAGACTTAATCCCCCTGCACCTCAGTTTATCTGAAAGTAAAAGACTTCTTTTCACACACTAGTTAAGTCTGCTAAGTGACAACAGTGTATTTATCTAGCACATCATTTACAAAACCCTGGTGCTTGAAATTGAGGAAATGAAATGTTAAGGATGCCATAAATCTTTGTGTTCACAAAGGGCCTGAACCAATGCTTGCTGAAGTCCATAAAGAGTCTTTCCACTTACTTCAGTCAGAGCTTGACTAGTTCCATAATAAACTATTATTTTGCTATGTATATGTCCAGATATGCCACTAAGGGATGCTGATCTGTATGTATGAGTGGAGTAATATTGCAGCAGCAGTAGTAGCAATAATGTGTCATGTTCTAGATGGTTGGTGGAAATACAAAATCTACAGAGTTCAGGAAAAGTTGGTGCGGAGAAAAAGCACTGTTTCTCAAGTGTCAGAACTTGACACTTGACAGCCAGTACTTTTTCTTCTCCCATTTATAGTTTTTCACCACTTAAACCAAAGAAACTGAAACAGAAGAGTAAAAGGCTTGTGCTCATTTCTTCTCCTTCAACTAGATTTTTTAATTATAAAAGGTAAGAATTGTCTATCACTTTTCACTACCTGTGCAATCTACTTCATAAACATTCAAACATTTGAATAAAAGTACAAACAGCAAAAATACTGTTGCATAGTATGTACAAACAGTTGTTCAACTTTCTCCTTTCTCACGTACTGAATTCATGCACTAAACATATAGAACCATAGCATTCTTATTCAATACTGCCAATAACTGATTATTTATACTTTCTACACAGCTTGCTAGCACACGCTAAGTTTGAGCATCTTGCACCAACTAATCTTAATATTTTTAACTTTTTCAGAATCCTTTCATCCTTATTCATTTCATTACATGGCAAACTCCCATTAACAACATGATTAAGGAAAAAAAGGATTTGAAGAACTTTGAGATCGTCTCTTCTGGGGGAGAATAATTACTTCATATTTATTTTTTCTTCAGGATTGCTTTGTAAGATGTCATTGATCTTTCTTAATTCAAATAATAAGGACATGTTTATAAAGGAGTACAAATATGCAAGCAGAACTCAGTATCATAGTTGAAGATTGCTAGTGGCACAAAGCTCTTGAATGAAAAGAAGCAATGGGAGAAGCCTCCATAGAAATTGTTAAGTGCAGCTGGTCCAAGTCTTTGGACCTGTCAGAAAGTAGATCAAAGAAACTTTTATCAGACATTGACAAAATTAGTCCACAATGACTCAAATTACACATACCTAGAGGCATCATTCTTCTACTATTATCTCGTGAAATATGATGGTCTCTATCAAACTCATGTTGCTAAAATATATCTTTTTTTCTTCTAGGTAAACTACTCCATGTCTTGATAGACTTTTATTTTTCATGTTTTCTTTTGGAAGAAAAGCTACTATTGAGGAAATAAAATTAAGAAGTATTTGCATAAAAGTATCATCAAATGATATCAGAAATAATATTTTACAATAGAACCCCAGCTGGTTATTATTATGCAGACAACAGATGTGGCTTAAGGCTATGATCTTCAACACTGAAACATGCAGATCTAGTAGAATAATAGATACCAACCATTATGACATGCTGAAATGTTCTTACTTTTCTCATGCAAATGATAACATTGTTAGATACAGCTTATAATACATGAAATCCAGTCATTTCTCCAACAAATAGTTCAGTTCCCTGAACTGTTAATAATCTAATTGTAGCTATGGTACAACTAGAGTAACAAGAAGGGAAGGTGTTGCAACAAACATGTTCATTATATTCCTAATTTTTTCACTGATTTAATACATTCAGCGTATTAGCTCTGGCACCGTAGACTGATAGACTCAGTAGACCTGGTAGACTAGAACTGGCTCCTGAAATCCATACACAACATATACAAAATTGTACATTAAGCCTGATTCAAAGCATGCTATTTTTTTACCCAAACAATAATCTTTAAACACACATTGGACATGGAGCCAGACCTTGGTGCACTGGGTTGGCTTGCTTATATCATGAATTTTAATGGCAAGAAAGTTGCAGCTGTTCCTAACTGCCTTTCAGCTGTTAGTTGCTGCTGCATTGCTGATACCAGAGCCCAGAAACAGATGGGGAAGAGGCGTGTTCTTCTTTTGGTAATCAGGTATCAAATTCAACTGGGACACCAGTTTATGGAGTTAATGGCAATGCTTCAGTGTGTTTGATCTCAGTCTCAAACTCTTCATCCAGTGAAGAGTATCTGAGATGGCTCTGGCTGTTTGCACACTGCTGCAGTTGAGCTAATACACCACAGTGGATGTAGCAAGGTTTTCCACAGAGTTGGTCCTTTTGGAGCAATTTCTGTACATATGGAACCATTAGTCTGCAATCCAGATAATCTATCCATGCTGGTTTGTAATGAACACACCTGTGAGAACCTAGATACATTCATTTGCTTAAGTATGCATGAATGATAGGCAAAATCTTTAACACTATTTATATTGAAGCTTTCTGAATTTTTAACTGATCAATCTGACTTAATTTTTCATATGTTGTGATGGATGATGCTCATTCTGCTTGTAAAGTCTGAAATGTTTAAAGAGAGCACCTGGAATGTAAATAGGAAAGTTGCCTGTTGATTTTTTTGAATGTTGTGCTGTATAATTCTCTGGAGGATAGAACTCCCTGAAAGGAAGAGGGGGATTCATATTCTGCTGAAAGCTAATGAGCATGGAATATTATTTTGAAGTAAAGAAATTTCCGAAGCTTGGTGTCATGCAAGCTGGCAAAATGAAAGAGTGGGGAGTATATATTCATAACCTGAATGTAAAAAGATTTTCTAGGGACCCAGGAAGGACTCTAGAATTTCTTACAACTTGGAAACCAATGAAAAGTTTTCTAGAATGATAGTATATCTCCTAGACACAGTAATTAAGAGAAATCTGGGGACAAACCCTCTTGTTTCTATTTCACCTTACACGGCATCTTCTCTATTCTAAATTCAGTGTGCAAGGTACATTCATATTAAGTCTAGCTTTACGGTTTTTTATGTATTTTTTTTGTAAGAGAAAGGTTTAGATATTCTTTTCTGAAAGTACTGCTTGATTTGAATCCCTGCATACGTAGGTGCTTCAGAAAGGAGGTATCTGCATTTGTGAGCGGCCCTAAGCCTGAGGTCAAAACCTAGCTTTACTACAAGCAAGTAAGTTTCCATCCATATCTCTGAAAACTAAGGCTGAGATGAAAAAGAAAAAAAATTAAAATCATCTAATTGGAAAAGAACTGAAATAGAATAGATTTAAGTCTTCCAGTTAAGCAGTTACAGGGTGGGAAGTACTGGAAAGCACTAGAATTCAGTTGCTTTTCTGGGCCCATCTAAAGAATCTGAATTTCTAAGATTTAATATATGAGGTTCGTCCATTATTATTGCAAACATTGCTGTATGTTACTGTAATGAGTTTGGTTCCCTTATGTTAACAGCTGTCTTTTAAAGAGTCCTGAAACTTTAAAATATTTTTATTCCAGGGATGAACATCTTTGGCATCTATGATACTGCTGATCTGTTCTGTCTAAACTTAAGCTGTATCTTTGAGAAGACTGTTTGGCCATTTGGTCTGAGGATCCCTTTCACAGGAAGACTTAAAGGTATGTTATGAAGTTTGAAATGGCATTGTGTAGTTTAGTATGTATTGGAGCTTGCTGCTTTCCTGTAACGTAAGTTAAATTTTCATGAAAAACAAGAATTTCCCCTAATTGGCACCTCAGGGCAAATTGAAGCAGGCTGGAAAAGCCAAACTGGATTCTTTGCCTTTCATCCATCACTATTACCTGCAAAGGCTTGACACTTAGACAAGACCTCCTTCAAGTGTTTGCTCATTTGTAAATCAATGAGTTTAACAATTACGCTATTAAGCTTCATTTCTCAGTATAGTTGGTTCTTCTGCTCTTAAAAGTTGCTTAAACTGAAAATGTATTCACATATTGGGAACTATAAACTGATATATTACATTCTCTTTTCAAGGTATAATAACATTGTAATGCATGTCTGAATTTGTCCTGTGGCCTATTCCTAAAAATAAAATTTTGGATTAACTTCAAGCTTTTCCCCTTAAATGGTGTGCTGCATCAACTCTTGTTCAAAGGGTTTGTATTTGACTGGTATGTTATGTAAGTGATTATAAAGTACTCTGCAAGTTTTTAAATGGGAATTTGTGTTTACTAGCTCTGCTTTTGGATAATTGGTCATGTTATCCATTATTGGCCTTTGTTGCAAGTTCAGAAAATAATAGGTTCTGGTACTTTTTGCCTGATTTTTTTAAGATTTAGCCTTGACTGACTCTTTGCCTAGACAATGTATATATAGCCGAAGCCACCAAAATATATGCATATATAAGTCAAAGAGGCATGCTAGTAATAATAGACAAGGAGAAGGCTGAGGTACTCAACAAATTTTTTGCCTCAGTATTCACTGGCAACTGCTCTTCACACACCTCTTGAGCAGATGGGTCCAAAGGTGGGAAATGCGTGAGCAATTTCACTCCTGCTGTAAGTAAGTGAAGATCAGGTTTATGGCCACCTGAAGAACTTGAATATCCACAAGTCTATTGGTCCCAATAACTGAGATACATCCCGGAGTCCTGAGGGAACTGGCTGATGTAGTCACCAAGCCACTCTCAATGATATTTGAAAACTCATGGCAGTCAGGTGGAGTCCTTGGTGATGGGAAAGAAGGCAATGTCACACCCCTTTTAGAGAAGGGTAGAAAGGACAGCCCAGGGAACTATGACCTGTCAGCCTCACCTCTGTGCGAGGGAAGATCATGGAACAGATCCTCCTGGAAGCTCTGCTCAGGGATGTGGAATAGAGGGAGGTGATACAGGACAACCAGTAGTAGTAGATTGCAATCTACTAATAATAATCATAGAATCATAGAATGAGCTAGGTTGGAAAAGACCTACAAGATCACCTAGTCCAACCATCCACCTACCACCAATAACCCCACTAAACTATGTCTCCCAACATTATATCTAAACGTTTCTTGAACACCTCCAGGGACGGTGACTCCACCACCTCCCTGGGCAGCCCATTCCAGCGCCTGACCACTCTTTCAGAAAAGTAGTACTTCCTAATGTCCAGCCTAAATCTCCTCTGGCGCAACTTGAAGCCATTCCCCCTCGTCCTGTCACTAGTTACAAGAGAGAAGAGGCCGACCCCCAGCTCACTACAACCTCCCTTCAGGTAGTTATAGAGAGCGAAAAGGTCTCCCCTGAGCCTCCTCTTCTATTAATAGTACCACAAATGCTGTAAACAAAAGAGAGAAAGTACTGCAAAATGTGATTAAATATAGAGATATTGAGCCATCTTGAGTTGGATAAATAAGAAAAAAGGAAATAAAATGAGTGGAAAATACTATGAATGACAAAATTCTGTACTAACTTCTGTGACTAAACCAGTTGACTGTGAGATACGCACACACACAAATATACTGGTATTTATTTGCCTTATATAAGTCAAAGCAATTTAGCCTGAAGAAAGTTTAATCTGTAAGTCTATACTTCTTTTGCACTGAAGTATCTTCTATGCAGATTTTTTTTTTTTGTCCTGAAAGCTATTCAGGACCAGCTTTGAAAGTAAATCTCTGACTTGAACTAAATAACATTACATTTCTTCTGAAGTAAACCAGCCACCTGCTAGTGGCAGTCAAGGTAAAAATTGTCTATTCTGAATGCATATACTGACTAAGTGGACATAAATATATTATTGTCATGTATGAACTCTGTTTATCTGTATTTCACTGTTCTTTAGTTTAAATCTTAATTTAAAACAGCAGCAAAAATCGCACGGTAAGTGGGTAACATTTGTTTACTGCTGACTTTTTTTGATGTCAGTATTTCTAAAACCCTGTTCTGCTCTTTATAGTGACCCTTGACAAAAATGTTAATTTGTGATAGTGTCAGGATAGTGAACCAAAAATTATTAAAACAGAAATAATCCTTCTGAGCTTAAAAAAAAATTACATCATGAAATCACTGCAAAATATCAAAGCAGCACTCGGTTTGAAAATAATCACAAATATTTCCTTTGAAATATAAGTTAAGTAGAACATTTTTTGAGAAGAAAAATATCCATGGGACATGCAGTTTAAACCACCCACCTCCTTACTTCATGCAGGAGTCTGCTGGAATAAACAGAAGGCTCAGGGGCTCATAACCATGTATGCTCATTGCCCAGCTAAGATTCTTGGGTGACAACAGTTGCTCCAGCAGGAAAGGTATAAGGATAGTTTGCTTTGCACTGGCTAAGTGTTGAACCAACAAATACTGAACCCCATGTGCTTCTAGCGTCCTTACTGAGCTAGTTGAGATTCCTAGAAACCTTATGTCTAGCACTAGGTATGACCATATGGCTCAGAGTGCAGTGCAAGAATTCAGTAATGCAGTGATGAAATAATCTGCTTGTATGAGAAGCTTCTTCTGAGCATTTTCAAGAGGATGTTCTTGGTACCTGTTCCTATGAATTTCTGCTAAACAACTGATTTTCATGATACCATCTGGCAAAGACTTCACAAATGATATGAAGTGGAAAATTAAAAGAACAAAAATACTTTACAGATAGGTATTACATCAGTAAATGACTGTATCTAGAGACAAATGAGGCTTTCTGAAGAGCGAATTGATGTTTTTTTTATGTAACAGAAGAAATGAAAAGAGAGATGTTGTGTAAAAGCAACAAATAGTAGAGTAAGGAAGGATTATTTTGTCAGAGTTGTCTGAAAGAGGAAAAATTCCAATTTTAACACAGCAGAGTGACCATAACACTATCTGTGTATGACTGAGTCATTTATATGACTAACATGACACATGAGTTTATTTTTTGAAGGAAAAGAAATACATTTTGACTTGGAGCATATCAATAAAGCTGAAGAGAATTAGTTCTAAGAAATACTAATGTAGAAAAACTGTAACAAAGACGCTAAGAAGACTATTACTTGATGATTGAATTCATCGTTCTCTTAAAAGTCTCTTACTGACTTGTCTGTTCTGATACAGTTCTCTGAATTATATTAGATACGTTATTTTTAAAATTCTGGATATTTAAGATGAAAATGTTTTGGAGTGATTCAATTTTCTACATGGAATTTTAAAGGAAGCATTTACAATAAAAATTTCTAATTCTGCAGTTCTCCAGGTCTTCAATTAGCAAATTACTGTAGCTATCAGGACAGTACAAAAGATAAAAAACAATCTAGTTTTGTGAGTGAACTGTAGAATTTTGAAATTATTTGCTTCACTATTACATTGTGACATTGTTTGTGATTTTCAGCCACCCAGCCCCAATTCAAATTGAACATTGTAGAGTTAATTTGTTATAGATACAAGCTACCTGGTGAAATTTACAGCAATGGAGAAAATTAAACAGGAGAAATTAATTCTGTCATGTTCTCTTGTACTTTTTGTAAGCAAAAAAAATAAGGATGGTGGTATGGAAGATAGTGTAACCTAGAGGAGAAAGAGGTACTTCAGTACTCAGGGTGCTGTCAAATGTCACACAAACCTTAATTAATCTCACATAAGCATTTCAACCAAATACCTGAGGTAAGAGATGATTCCAGTGTAGGAGTACTCCTACACTTCCTCTATAGTCAATGAAGAAAGACACCCTTGAAGAATGACTCAGGTTTCACATAGGATGATTCACTCTGAAGAGGTGTCTTTCACTTTTTATTAACTATTTAGAAACACCAGGGTTGTAAACTGGCTGTCTAAATTTAAATGAGAGAAATCTCTTACTAAGTAACTAGTCAGTCACTGAAAAGAGCTGAACATCTCTAGAGGGTGATTCTTTTCATACTAAGAGAGATCTTTAAGGTGTGAGGGATGTTTCCTGTTCTAGAGATGCTTATCTGTCTGCATGACCATCTCAGGCTCCAGTAAGTAGCTGAAGTTAGGTGAGACTAAACTTTTCCTTGGACCAGTTCATTACCTAAGTATTTCACTGAGAAAGTTAAAGCTAAGCAAGAGAAATCTGGAGTATAGTTGAGATATAGAGTACAATTATTCTGTTGAAATAGATTTGCCTTAGTTTAAGATGGTCATTTGCAATGACTGCTGAATTTGAGGGTTGTGCATACTAGTGCATTTTTCTGAATAATCAAGTACATCCAAAATACTCATCAATAAATGGAGAGGCTAATAGCCAGACGATTTAATGCTTTTAGGCATCTAAAACATAGATACTTTAACAAAATCTATTTAGTCACCTCTCTGCTGCCTTAAAAGCTCTATTTCCTTTTCAAATCTGCTTCCATGTGGCCAGTTAATGCCCTTTCACTTTTTCCACTACTAATTCTTTATAACACTTGAACTCAAATTGAGCTGTAGCTGAGTCACACTAACACAAATAAAACAGTCAGTTCAGAAGGAAACCCTCCCTGTACTATAAATTATAAAGCATCTTTTAATTGTTTCTTCACTGAAGGCAATCTTCTCTCCCTTTCTCAGCAAAGCAGAGTACGTATCCTCCTAACACAGCGCTGTGACAGGTGTAGGGCTTCAATGTTGTCAGTTATAATCCTTTATATGTCACACCTTCAATCATATACTGAGCCATGCATTTTAAACAGAAGTCTGTTTTCTAGTCTGTGGCAACAGAGTGCCAGGACATACACTGTACAACCATATGGGTGTCTCTTTGCAGGACATATGTTGTACATCCTTAGGCACTAAAGCAATTAACAAGCAACTGTAAAGTAAATGTGATCTCCTCTGAAAAGCTCCAGAGCAGCTTTCAGTTTTTAAAATTATATTGCTAATTTATGCCATAAAGAGATTCAGAATGTCAGATACAGGTACAACGATCATAAATAAAAGCAACATTAAGAGGTAAATACTGGTTTCTTTTTAGAAACAACTCTAGTATTTTGCATAATGTTAGAGCATTATGAATCTAAAGATGTTAAAATACAATGACATACAGAGGATAATTCAGTATAAGAATATGAAATGCAGTACCAGAAAAAAGACAGAGCAGAATACAGTTATTGAGATAAATCAACAAGTAAAACATGCTGTTTGTGTTAATAATTTTGTCCAGAAAAACATGGGACAGAAATATTTTTATTTTAGATTTTTTGCTGCCTTTGAAAAATCGATTATGGAACTTACTAAGAGCTGACAAATCCCACAGCTCACAGCAGGCAAAGCTGCCCCATCTCCACGTGCCCCACTCTAGTCAATAGCAAAGTTTCTTTGCAGTTGCCTCATCCACAAATATGCACAAATAAGTCTTCCTGGTAGACCTAAGAACTTGGCAGTAGCCAACCTCAAACCCTGGAGTCTCTCCAGCAACTGCCTTGGACTTCCTAGCTTGGTCTTGCAGTAGCCTTTTGTCCCTCAAACACTCCAGTATCCAGCTTGGACTTGTGGCCACTCCAACATCAGGCTCCCAAGCTTCTTGTACACCAGTTAGTCTGTCCTGATACAGGTTAGTAATTACACACTGATACATGTACACACAAAAGGTGCATGCACTCCAGCTTCTACAACAGTGCAGTGGCCCTTATGACCTGTGGTCCCGCTCCAGGTGGTGGCACTGAGACCCACCCCCCCATACTTACACAGAAAATAGATGTCTCCTCACCTGGGAAAAAAGCTGGATGGGATTTAATGTAAATAATCAGGATCAGGGCATAGCCACAGCAAGTGTACTGACCTGTTTGCACGTATTTTTTTAATCATTTTTTCCCTCTTTTTTCCCATGTTTTTTCCTCTCCCAATCACCATGAATCCTCCCTTTTCTTACCTTTGGACCTTCCATAAGAAGTCTTGAACTGCTCCTCTTTGCATCCCGAAATATCCTATAGGCAGTAATCCCCCTCAGGTCCACTAAAGTGCTCTGAAGAGCCTTTCCAGTGGTCTGTCCTGATAGATGTCACCTCCACCCATGGAGCCAACACTCTCCTGGGACAGGCATGTTTCTCCAGTTAGGTTACTGGGTTGTCCTGTCCTGTTTTCTCAACCCTCCAGCCCACTGTTTTGTCCCTGTGCTCCAGCTTTCTATCACACAACCCAACATCCTGGCACCATGGGGGCATGAGAGAGAACCATGATGGATTAGACTGAAGGAGAGTTTAGATCCCCATTTTGTCTTAATCACTGCCTTTTTTTTTTTCCTGCTCTATTATAGCCTTTATATACGCTATTTTCTATGTAGACAATCTTTTCAACCATTCGTCATGTACATTTCTCCTTACTCCAAACCACTGCTGTTGGCTTTTTCTAAACATTTTTGGTATACAGTTTGCAAACTTGTTACCAAACATTTGTATCGCATAAACTAGTGCAGTGCCCCACTTGGAATAGATCAGAGGGAACACATGAAATAGAAATGGATAATTTTTTCTCCTCTAGAAAAGCCATAGTACAGAAAGATGAAGAATAAGATTCAGCAACTGATGTTGCTGCTTAGAGATATATATTTAATATTATTAATTTATTTGCTGTGCTTATTGCGCGGAAAGAAAATACCTGTTTTCATGGGCTATGAGAAGACAGAAACATGCTTTCCATGTTCCAAGATCTGCAAAATACAAAACGTTAATGACAGGAAGGATGTGTGAAAGAGGTGCTGTTCTTTAATGTGTTTGAAGCTAAAAAGATGATAAAAGACTCTTACTATCTTCTACTTGTTCAAGTGCTTTGCTTCATTTCATGAAACACAATTTGACTGGGCTCTAGGACTTCTGATTTGTCCTCCTCAACCACAGGACATAACAAAGGGCTGAAAGCTAATCCTAATTTTTTGCTAAAGATTAAGTGAGGTGGCATAGGTAAGGAACAGTTTAGAACTTGTTAAAATAGCCATTCTTCTTAAGATGCTTCTGTAGTTTGAGCAAGACCTCCTTTGTAGTGTTCTGAGGCTTTACTCTTGGTGGTATTTCTCATTACACAGAACACTGAAAAAGCCACACATTTCATTTGCTGTGATTTTGAAATCATGAAGTCTGGAGGTCCACATTCAGTAGGTTCACCCTTGTAGTTGATCAAACATACAATCATCAGATAAATGATCCTTGGAAAACTAAATCCCCTGCTTAAAGAGATTTAGAATAGAATTCACTTTATACATTGCATTTTCTGAAATGTTTTTCTAAACTTTTCAAATGAAATCACTTTGATTGTAGCTCTGCGTGATTAATTTTTAATTGCACAACAAGAATGCCTAACTTCCTCTATTCAGGCTCTTATTCTATGTTAAGAAAACACTTCTGTTTGTGAGGACAAAATATTTATTCCAAAATTAAAACCATGTTTCCACGTGGGTGTTCCAGGGTTGTTGTGGGCTGCCAGTTTTAGAAATATTTTGGCTGAAAATTATGCTGTGGCCTTCATAAGGTTTTGAAATTATTAAAACATTTTAGCATTACTCCATAGAATCCTAGAATCCTTAGAGTTGGATGGGACCTTTAAAGGTCATCTAGTCTAAATCCCCTGCAATGAACAGGAACAGGTTGCCCACAGTCTGATCCAGCTACACCTTGAAAGTGTCCAAGGAAGGGGCATCAACCACATCTCTGAGCAACCTGTTCCAGTGCCTCACCACCCTCACTGTAAAGGACTTTTTCCTTATATCCAACTTAAATCCACTCTCTTTTAGCTTGAAGCCATTTGCCCTTGTTCTGTCACCACAGGCCCTGCTAAAGAGTCTGTCCCCTTCTTTCCTGTAGCTCCCCTTCAGATACTGAAAGTCCACTATCAGGTCTCCCTGGAACCTTTCTCTTCTCCAGGCTGAATAGCCCCAGCTCTCTCATCCCATCCTTGTGGGAGAGCTGTTCCATTCCTTGGATCATTTTTGTGGCCCTCCTCTGGATGTGCTCCAACAGATCTGTGTTTCTCCTGTACTGAGGACTCCACATCTGGATGCAGTACTCCAGGTGAGGTCTCACCAGCACAGAGTATTGGGTCAGGATCACCTCCCTCCCCCTGCTGGCCACGCTTCTTTTGATGCAGCCCAGGATACAGTTGGCTTTCTGGGCTGTGAGGGCACATTGTTGGCTCATGTCCAGCTTGCCATCCACCAGTACCCTCAGGTCTTTTTCAACAGGTCTATGCTCAGTCCTTTCATGTTTTAGTATTTCTTTCTACATATATTTTTTCATTCCATTTCATTTTATGGCATTAAAGTCGTTTCTTATCAAGCTTCCATTTAAAATAAAGATTTGGAGTGTGAAAGACTTACTACCATGGAATTTTTTTATAGGAGATTTCTATACTAGTGAAATGTCTTAAATGCATAGAAATGTAAACAACAGTTAGAAATTAAACTAAATACTCTGATGAAGTCCTAGTCTCTGGAAAGACAACAGTTTTAGCACAACTTTCGTGAGGCCAAGAAATCACCCTGTTATGAGTTTACATCCTTCTGTGATACAAGTGCCAAACACTTCTAGTAAGCAAAGCAGGTAAGAATTACATTTAAGCATGAAAAAAATGGAATTAAGTTGCATAATATTTATTCAATGTTCTGTAATCTTACATGAAGAATAAAAATGAAAATAACTGCTTACTTACAGAGTTTGCTGACTTCAGCTTGTTTGAAATGGGCAGTACAAATTGTAACAAAACAGCTTTTCATAGGCTGAAAAGATAACTAATGGGAGGTGGCAGCCCATTCAGTGTACCTCCTGTGACTGCATAGCATTGCAGCATTGCTCAGCAGCCTTCTTCCCTCATGCTAGCCAGTTGCTCACTTGAGCACCCACTTTCTATGTCTTTTTCTTTCTGAAAAGCTCCATTCAAAAAAACTACGTCTTCTCTTCCAGCTACTTGCTTGGTCTCTCTTCCTTATTGTCTGCCAGTTATTGAGTTCTTATTTTAGTTCCATTGTCCTTCTAATGCCACTCTTTGCTTATCAGTTATAACAGCTGGGATCCTTTACTCATAAGAACTAATGTCATCCTTACTGGTTTTGAATCTACAGAAAAATATATATATATTTGTAGGCAAAAGCAAATATCTGTTTTACACTATATACCCTCTTTCACCCAAAATCTGATTATTTCTGCTCAGCAGTTTGATGTCCTTTTTTCCTCTTGCTACCAGGACATCTTGTAAGAGGAAACCAAAGGAATGGATGAAGATAGAATGAGGTAAGACACTTCACAGCAGGCGTGAGATTGAGATGGGTACCATGATTAGTTGAGGAGCAGTAGGTAGAAGTTTCTGGAAAAGAACTGCCTATATAAGGAGGAATGAATACTGACTACATTTTTGGTATTCCAGGCAGTGCTGGTGACACAATTTGCTATGAAACAGAAAAATTGTATGGGACTATTTAACACTTCATTTTTGGGAGTGGTTTCACAGTCATTTGATATTTTGAATTGCAGCTTTTTTCTTTCTTTCTTTCTTCCTTTCATTTTTTTTGTTATTTTTCCTGTGTTGCTGCTGTTTTTGTTGTTGAAGGGAGAGCGGTAAGTCTTAGTCTCTTTGGAAAAACTTTGCCCTTCCATGACTTGAAGAAGAGTCTTGAATTTCAGTGAGGGTGGGTGTAGTCCTTGTCAGAGGCGAGCCAAGAATGTATCTTCCTCTGTCTGAATCTGGATGGGAATCAGACATGATAAATCATTGATTTTTTTACTATTATCGTTCCTCAAACAGTACTGGATTCCTGCAAACATTGTCCACTGAGATGAAGACCGAAACTGGAAGAGGGGAGGATATCTTGTGTGGGACTCCAACCAGGTCTACGCAGTGTGTGACACTGTATTATACTAAGGACATAATAAGGTATAATAGTCAAGTTCATAGGCATCTCAAGTTGGGCAAGTAGAATTTAATGAAAACTTCAGACCTTAATTTCTTTGTGCATACAGAGTGGTGATTAGTAATACCTTCTCATGTAGTTTCTGTAAATATTTATGAAGTGCATGAGATGCTATAGCAACAAGCAACATGCAAATCTCAGGACAAAATTTGTTTTGCTTCTGGTGTGGGATATGATGAACGTGCAAAAACAATGTGGGGGCTGAGAAATTTCTCTGACCACACAACACACAATGAGGCAAAAGCAAAGTACTGTTTAACAACAGCTTGTTTTGCGTACTGAAATAAATGGAGCCCTGTGGAGAATGTCTTTGCTTTTAGTATCACAATACATGTACCTCAAGGACTGAAATAACAGAGACACTGTGGATTTTGCCTACGCTACAAACAAGAAATATATGTGATGATTCAGATAGAACTGATGGCAAGTGTGTATCCTTTTTCCAGCTGTTAACCTCTGTACTGGTGATCTATAATTCATGGGTCCCATAGAGGTTTCCAGGGCTAGATAAAATATCAGAGTATTGCATTCAAGCGGACTACAAAGTGTCGAGTATTTTGTTCTGCCTTCTGCTGGCTACTGACAGTGAATTTTGTGTTCAGAAAGACTTTTCTTTAAATCAACACTCCTTTACAATAATATTGCCCCAATGAGAGACTTTAATAGTACAAGAAACCAGCATGTTTAAATACATAAAAACCACAGTAGGGTAGAGAAACCACAACAACTCAGCAGGCCTGTGCAGGACCCACAGTTAGAGCAATGAGAGGAGGATCAAGGAGAAGACCGCTATATAAATTCAGCATTTATTAACTTACAGGAATTATTTTGTTTGACTGAGGTTGCAAAATGACAGTGAGAGAAGTGATAAAATGGACTTTCCAGGGTGAAGTAATCCAGGAGCCTTAGCAGTCTGAAAATCATTTTTTTCCAGTCTGTCTCACTCTTCTTTTAATAATCTAAATCCTGGTCAAAGGGATTATTTGTTTGGTAGATGGCTAAAGACTGATTCTGGGGAAGTCAGCATTAACAGAAATGGCTAAAGATGCTATTAGGAGAGCAAATGCTTTGCATTGTTTAATTTGCTGTTTATATACAATAAAAGATGTCTTCTATTTCATACAACTTTCTTCATATTTCAAATACAGGTGTGAAGTTCTTTGCATTCCTAATCACTGTGTTAATAGAGAGCTAAACATTTATCTGATGTGGCAAAGAAGTATGCTGCACTGATGCCATGGACAACGCAAATTTTTTTCAAACTAACTGTATGGTTAAGCTGTATTTGTTTCCATTTGATTGTATGATCTTTATACACTTAATAAAAGAAACCAGAAGTATTCCTTTCCAAGCTGTTAAATTCCTGTTTTGTACTTTATGTGCAGTTATGTTCATATGTTAGATACCTAATATTTATGATTCTGTTCGCAGCAGTAGAACCAGCAGAGAATTCTCTTACTTAGAACTGAATTAATAATCTGGCTTGGAATCAGGGCCATTGTGCTGGTGGAAGTTACATATTTCAAATGAGAAACATAGCTTTGCATAACCGAACTAGTGAATAGTATTAATGTTACCAGGACATTGGAGTAATTCAAGTGATGAGATAAATTATTCCATGATCTCTAATCCTACATTAGAGGAATCAGATCTGTCTGTAGTTTCAGCAGAAAACAAAACAAAAAAAACCAGTATTTCTCTAATTTCAACAAAAGTATTCCTGTTTTCAGTCATGGAAGTATCTTAGTCTTTGAAACTCCAAGGAAAATCTGGTTAAGCCCTCACTTCTTACCTAGAAACAAAAACAAACAAACAAAAACAAGCAACAAGAACAACTGCAATATTTGCAATTTCAACTGGATGAAATAATCTTCCTTTTCCTACCCTAAACTGCCAAAACCATTTGTAATCCATTTTGGCAAATGTTAAGTATTCTTTAGGTACATCTGCAAGTTATGCTTGGAAGTAAGTTAACATATAGAAATAGTTTGATATTTCTGTTCAGCCAAGGAGCACAAGAATTTCTTCAAATGACCTTTTCCAATGCATCTTTTGATCTTACCTTCTTTTTCTCATCACAGTGAATTGTGGTTCCATAATCATTCTGGTTCTTTTTCTCATATACTAGATTTTAATGTGTACCTAAATGTATAGTTTAATATCTGCATTAATCTTTTCTCTGTGATCAAGATCACACAAGCATAGATGATGTAGTCTTTTTTCAAGTGTATCTAGGGGAAATCCAGGGTCGCCTCACTCGCAGTGGAGCCCCACTAGTTTTTTGTTCTTTATTTTTACTGATATAAACATTCTGCTTTTAGTTAACAATTATAAATCATAACAAAGTTTTGCATCTCTGCTTTCATCTCATGGGTTTTTTAGATGCTTATTCACGAATTCGGATCTGAAAGCATTATCTATGCTCTTTCTTATGTCCTTAGAAAAAAGGTCAAAATTAAGTTGATCACTTACAGCAGTTTAAAGCCTTCTTAACAATTTCTTCTCTTTAAGGAATCAGAGTTCTCAGATCAACTGAGTCCACAAACTATTTTCCTGAGTTCATGAAACCTTTAATAATCTTATGTTTTTTCTTCTCTTCATCTAAGTTTAAAAATATTGATGAATGTATTTTCTTTGGCTAGTTTTTCTAGAAAAAAAATCATAAAACAGCAAATAAATCATAGCCAGTAGAATCACATCTTGATTTTTCAGAAATTGTTTGATGAAATCTACTGCCAATTGTATTCAGGAATATCAGTTTCTTCCCAGTATTAGTAGCAACCTGTACTAGAATCACACAATTCTCAGTACTAATAATCTTTCTTGTAACAGTGAAGTTTGTCATCCATTTCTGACTTCATCCCAAGGGGACTTCAACAACCTCCCACCATCAACACAGTAAAAACTTCCTACTTTCCATACTTACCCCAGGTCATATCCAAAGCTTTTGTGTATACATCCCTCAGGAAACTGGTGGCTGGATTTATGTGACTAATTCATTTCCAGTTCAGTGACTACCAAAAAAGGGGAAGATACTCCACAAAAAAAATTTGATTCAGTACCAGGATTTTGCATTTTGATTATATTTAAGAAAAAAAAATCAAGCAGCAAATCATAATTTCAAATAACAATTTACAGTGTTAAAATATTCAGGTTTGAGCATGTCAAAATAAAAATTTCAGCTAAAAAAGTATCTGTTTTTTAAAAATTTTTATCAGTACTGTTCATAAAATCTCCTTGAATTCTCAAATATTGTTTTCTGGACAGAAACTGCATTTTATAGTGAGAGAACTGTTCATCTGAAAAAAAATGCTTTGTCTCTTCATCGTTATACTCCTATGTTTTCTTAAAGTTAGCTTCAGCTACAGCTGTGGAAAAAATGATAATATGTGATATGTACAGATTAAATATATTTCCGTATGTATTATTTGAAATGTTTGCAGTGAAACTTCTACTCCATACTCCTAACATATACTGTTCAAAGTAGATTTGGATAGTGATAAATTCTGTAATTCAGAAACTCAAATCACAATTTTTATCCTTTCAATGGGGAAATGAAGGTATATATTTCTGCCTTTCTCCCCTCCTGTAGTTTTTATCTTCTGTTGTCTTCATCTTGCAGCAATAATGGAATAGGAAAGTTGAAAAAAAGGCATTGATCTTTTCTGCTACATTCACTCAATTTGTTCAGGACTGCTAAATGCCAGGCTTGCAGTCCCTCTTCTTGACCATCTTCCCGTCCTTTACAGGTCATTCAAGTCTGCTTCATTCTGTTTGAGTACAAACTGTTCAATAATCCAGAATGGAAGTGTTAAAGGGCAGAATGCATCCTTAATGCTACTTGATTAAAATAAATATTTGCAGGTCATCCTCTTGCTCTGTGTAGAGAACCTTTTTCTTTCTAGAACCTCTCCTTAGTGGAACTGCTTCTGCTATACAGTCTTCCCTATTGCTTGTGTGCTGTTTTCAGACAGTACAGCAAACTGCCAGGTATAAAAAACTAATGAGAGGGTGAGAGGCAAAAAATTTTTGGTGAAAACACTGAGTCACCAACATTATGAGGAGGAACAGATTTCATGTTCATGTTAAACCATTGTTCTTCAAAGGTTGGGGCAAATGAGTCAAAATTTATTTATGAATAAGTGATACCCAGACAAAAATACGTACCAACTTTTATAGCTAGATATTATTTCTCCAGAAAATGCCATTTAATTTATCTCTACAGAGAGAAACCACTTCCTTTCAGGGAAAACAATATGCTCTTGCATACTGAATTTTAAGCAATAAGTGGATAACAAAGATTTAACAGTGTTCTCTCTAGGACTGATGAAGTTTCAATCTTCATGAGATACAACTGAAATACATTATCTCACCCTATGTAGTGATAAATAAAAATAATACCTGCTATACATTTTTTGTATGCTTAGACAAAAATAGGTTATAACAACTTTTTCTTTCATTAAAACGGCCAG
Organism: Numida meleagris; assembly: GCF_002078875.1. Classification (NCBI taxonomy): domain Eukaryota; kingdom Metazoa; phylum Chordata; class Aves; order Galliformes; family Numididae; genus Numida; species Numida meleagris. The sequence continues at coordinate 81,772,207 of NC_034412.1, read as the reverse complement.
AAAAAAAAATAGGGAGATATTAGCATTCAAAGTATCCTTTTCAAATCAGACATTTTCAAGCAGCTTCTCCAAGAGCCTCCCCCAAGGCCAGCCTTCTCCTCTTCTCCCACAAGGTACTCTGCTAAACCTTTAACAAATACAGAAATGTCCAGTGCATGTTAAGTAATGGCAAGACAAGTGGGTACAATTATTCCAACTAAAACATATACTAGAACCAGCAGCTCCATGTCTCTCTTGTACTGTGGAGCCACTGAGTACTCCATCCAAGTGTGACAATTACAAGCTGAAACTGGACAAATCTCTTCTAATTACATTGAGACATATGTTTCTACCAAAGCCTGAAGATGTGCTGAGAGAGTGTTGGTAAATTCATTATGAAAAGTTTTGAAGAATTTATTGTCACATGTTCCTTTTTTGTCAGGAATAAATGTTCTAATTCTGCTGTTACATGATGGCAAAAGTAAGTTGTGAGTTGTTTTGATGGACTAGACAACAGTTAATTTCAAGAAGTACTGCCATTTTATCCATTCATTTTGCAACACAGGAAGCCTGACAAAATGAAGGTTCTGAGAAAGGATATGTTCTTTGCTTCATTCTACATCAGGGTAATAATCCCCAGGGAAAGAATTTAACAATTTAATTTAAAGGCCAGTCGTTAACACTGAAACAAATGAAGTAGCATGGCTATGTCTGAGGTGAAAATTAGGCTTCTGTTAGCAAATAATAGAAGCCAAATTGTTTAAAGATGGAGCTGTTCTGGTAAATTTGGTAGTGGGAGATTAGATTCTCTACCCTACATGGATATGATGAGCTCAGCATGAATTATCAGCCTGGATGCAGAAACAGCAGCTTTAGCTCTGTCTCATGTGGGATGTCAGGCTAGATGATATGAGTGATGTCTTTAGTAATGAATTCCTAAGAGGTGAAGGAGACAAAACTGGGAGTTAGGATAGTCGGATACAAATATCTCATAAATTACAAAAGATTTTCTTTAGTTGAAATGCTAAAATTTTCACGCTGCATGAGATGATTGTGCCATCCCATGGAGGATATGTAATATACGGTGTTCAATAATCTTTGTCATAGGAGTATTGAACATCCAGTAGCTATCAGATTTTCTGCATTTGATAGCACCTGAGAGGTCACTGGTAAGGGTTAAAGGCTTTGCTAGCACAAATTAGACGATTTTACTGGAAGTTGAAGATGCCTCATTAAATACCAACTATAATAAATCTGGGCTTCGTGTAAATAATGAAAATAATTATTTCATCTTTTGCATGATAACTTGGGGAAAGGATTTGCAATGTTAGACCTTTTTGTCTTTTGTTGTTGTTGTTTCTTCACTCCTGGAGTGGTATTCCAAATGTTTATTCTTTGGACATTCACCTTAATAGTGATTAGATCAGTTTATCAATGAAGATAAAGTGTCACAGGTTTATTACTGGCTTGGAGACTTTTGTACAGTTCCTTAACCTACTAGAAGGTATAAGCAAGAATTAATCTATCTTGAAATAATCCCATGTTGCCATGTGAAATCTAAGCATAAATGAAGCAAAGAATACCTGAATAAAATAGTCTGGGTCATGTAATAATGACTGCTCACTCATCTCTAACACTTCCATTTCCTCCTTGCCAGATATTTCTAGGCCTACCCTGAAGATATTGTAAATATTTTTCATAAAGGGGTAGCTTCTAATGAGAATCTGGCTATTCTACAGATTTGCATGGAGTACTTGAAGGCCTGCTTATTTGAGAAACAAGAATAAATCCACTCTATTTCATTAGAATGACGATGGATTGATTTAAGCTTTTCATATTTTCTTTTAATAGCAAGAGCATGCTATTAAATTAAAAGAACATGTATTTAATTTGGAGGTATTTCAGACCTGTTTTGAACTTGGCTGGCTAACAACCAGAAAAGATAACTAACAACTAAATAACACCTCTGAGCAAAACAATTGTGTTGTTGTGCTAATGATTTCCAAGTTGCTCTTTAGGCTATGGTGATTCATATCCTTCTCTGGACTGCTGCTGCCCAACAAGTTATTTTGCACTTAAGCACTTGAATTTCTCTTTTTTGAGTGCAGTATTATGCTCAGTCCTCCTTAAGGTTAGCTAAACTCTTGAGTTCTCTCCAGTTTATCAAAACAATCCAGAATTGTATTTCTGCCTTGTAAATTCCCCCTTCCCACTCTGGTATCATCTGTTAATAATTGTACTTAATTTTCAGTCACTGATGGAATCATTCAGTGGCATAGTAGTTTTTTAATAGCTTTTTAAAGGAGTCTGTGCACTCCCAGACTGACCATCAGCCATACTCTGAATGCAGAGGTGGTTAAGTGTTCACATTCCAGCAATTAGATTTTGACTATATTTAAGCTGTTTGCTCAGAAGGTTGTTAACGTACATAGTGGGAATAACTTGCTAATATCTACCATTCCTCTTACCCACAAAGTTAGTTACTTTGTCAAAGAAGAAAACTAGATTAATTTATAATATTTATTCTTGATATATCTCTGCTGGTCATTCTTCTTTTACCTTACTGACCTTCATTATTTACAAATTGATGAGTCATGTGTTTCAGTATCTTTCGGGCATGCCGTCCTCATTAAGCTATACTGATGCTCACAAAGTTGATGTTCTTTCGTAGATCTCACTCAGATGTGTGTGCTCAGCCTTAGCACTACCCATCTCAGCTGTGAGTAGCAGCTTCTTCTATTTTAATGCTCTGGATTCTGTTCTGAATTTTTTTAGGGGGTATCCCTTCGGTGTTTCTTTCTTTTTTTTTTTTTTAAAAGTATACCTGTCCTCCAAAAGGTGGAATGTTGTACAGCAAAACCTGGAGAACATAAAAGTTCATTTAGCTGCTATATTTTCATATTTTCTGACATGGCTGCAGAAAAACTTTTGTTTTTCCATTGACAAATGTCTATAATTGCTTTCTTTCTCCATGTCTTCTTGTTACAACTTTCCCATCTTTCACCTCTGTGGGAATATTTTCCTTGTTGGCTTTGAAAGAGGCTTCTGCAGGCAACTGGTGCAGCCATGGGGCTCTCTGTAGGGGCAGGTTCATGCTCCAGGAATGATGCTATCTCAGGTCTGACCAGAGGCCTCGCCCTCAGACAGTATAAGGACATGGGGAGCTCTCTCATTAAAGAGTTTGGATCACAAAAGGAGAGCTGCAATGTGCTGGGAGGGGAGTCGCTCAGGAAAATCAATCTGAATGAATGAAAGGTATGCTTCAAAGGTAGGCATGGTAGAAATCAATGAGCCCCCCAAAGAGGAATAAAAATTGATTTTCTTTGGACCTTAGTATACGCCTCTTTGAAAACAAAGTATATTAAATTAAGACCAGCCTAGATTTTGAATCAGCCATGCGTAGAGCAGTTCAGAAACATTTAAAACTTTGAACATTGATTCAGATTTTCTGAAAATTACTATATAAAAATGGTTTATTATTTCTTCTCCTTCTGTCCTCAGCAGCACTCGGAATGCTGTTGGTACTTGAAAGAAATAATGAATAATACTGAATGGTTACATTAGTGTTCTCTGTATTTTCTCTGCCTGGAGTTGTAAGATAAAGGATTTTAGTAGAGGCATGAAAGCAATATTTTAGATTACATTTTTTTTTTCTTCCTGTTGCCTGCTAGAAAGTTGCAAAATCCTTCCTAAATCCTTTGTAAAGACCTAAAACAATCAACAGGAGAAAAGAGTAGAAAGCATTTTCATACACAGAAGCTGATGTATTCCCTTACAGTCACTGAATTCTTTCTGCATCAGCTAAACCTAGAGCATCCCCGCATCACTGTGAGACCAGCATGTGAAAGCTGCACAACAATCACATTTCATGAACAAATGGATCAAAAAAATAGAACAGTTTTTTTTTTTAGTAGATACATACATTCTAGCCATTTTCATTTTGGCTCGCGTTCCACAGCAAGAGAAGTCGGGAGTAACTTTGCTGGCTTCCACCTGGGCAGATTAACCTGGATCTAGGAGAACGTTTCCAAGGGGAGAATTTGTCTTCTTGGTAACAAGGAAAGGGAAAGCCTCTTACGGGGATTGTGCAGCAGAGACCCCAGGGAGGAAGAGCCTCAGCTGGATGCAGCCATATGGAAGGAACTAGGGACTCCCTGGAGCACTCACACACCACACCTTGCTGGAGGCTTCGTCATCCATCCCTTCTGGGGGCTGAAAGATAAATCACTTTCACCTTTTGCCGAGGTCTCAGGACCTGTTGTAAATCGCATGGAGCTGCATGCACGAGGAAGGAAAACTAAAACCAGTTTAGTCAGAAACCTGATGCACTTACATTTTCCTAGGAATGCTGAAGATGCAATGACAATAAACAACAGAATTTAACAGGAACATTGTGTGTATTCGTAATATAACTTTTGGAAGCGGAAGGAAAAGAGCAGCGCTCATGCTGCTACTCGACATATTTTTATGTATGGAATAACACTTGCCCATTTTATTTTCGAAAATAATTTATGGGAGATTCTGATGTGCTTCACACGAAAGCTGTAACTGAAGGAAACGCTAAGACAATCCTCTTCCTCCCACAGCAGTGAGAGAAACACAACACAAGACCCTCGGTGAGAAGCCGGAGACGCGTACAAGTGCAGCAGGCGACGCTTCAGCCCGCTCCCTCCTCCCTCTCCCTCCAGGCACAACACACGCAGACGCCGCGACGACCCCCAGCCCCGCTCCCTCCGTTTGACAACCGGAGGCCGCGTGAGAAAGTCCCCGCAGAACTCCGGGCGGGGGAAAACGCCGCGCTCTCAGAGCTGCTGCCCCCCCCGGCGCCGCCTCCGCGCTCGCCCAACTTTCATTCATTGTTGGCGTCGCCGCCGGCCCCCCCCGCGCTCGCCGGGCCGGGGCCGGGCCGGGGCGGGCGGCGGCGCAGCCAGTGAGCGCGGCGCGGGGCGCTGCGGGCGGGGCCGGGGAGGCGCGGCCCCACCGCCCCTATATAGGGCGGCGCGTGGGGCGCTCCCGGCTCCGTGGGAGCGGGGCGAGGGGCGCCGCGCCGGTCTAGGCGGAGCGGAGCTGCGGTTCGGCGCTGGCGGCCGCTGCCCGGAGCACTTTCCGCCGGCAGCGGCGGTGGGCACCTTGCTGCGGGGAGGAGAGCCAGCCTGCGGGCGGCGGTGCCATCCTATTGTTCAAGGGGGCGAGAGAAGGAGCCAGCGTGTCGCCTCCCTTCTCCGGCTTCTCTCCGCCGCAGGAGGAGCGCCGCCGCCGGGCTGCTCGGCACCGGCGGCTCAGGTGCGGCGGAGGAGCGGGCGCGGAGCTTTCCTGAGGCGCTGCGCCTCGTCGGGCTCCGGGAGAGAAGGAAAGTTGCTGCCTTTCCTGCGGCGAGCTCGGGAGCTGCCAAACCGGACTCACCTGGAAGGACTGAGCGGCCGCCACCTCTCCCATCAGGTCCCTCTACCGCAGCCGCCGTATCCGGGAGACCGCGAGGAGCGGAGCCGGGCGCGCAGCTCACCGCGCTCCGCGATCACGGGAGGATCTATAGCTGTGATCTGTCACCGCGGAGAAGGAGGTGGTGGATGAACTCCCTTCCAGCAGGGCAACGAATCACTTCTCGAGCTGCTTATTATTATCGGCCTCTAGGACCAGCCCTTTCCTGCTAAACTTGGCTTGGGAGCTTCCAGCAGGAGGGGGCGCGGGGGGTGGAAAGCCGAACCCCGAGCCCAACATCATCTCGTGTGTTTGACTTCTTTTTTTTTTTTTCCTCTCCTCCCTCTTCCTTCCGTGAGACAGTTTGATGAATGCCTGCCAGTGGGGGATGATTTGCTGAGCCCCGCGGCAGGGCTGTGTGTGCGTGGTGCAGCCCCGCCGCCGCCCCCGGGGGCTGCGAGCGGCCCGCGGCGGGGACACGCGTGGGAGCGGACGCCGCGCCAGGAGAAAGCTGGGGGGGAGTCACGGCTGGGAGAGGAGCACGCGAAGGAGCCGGCGCGACTGAAGCCGAGAGGCGCCCGTCCCCGCCATCCGACGGGTTACGGAGGGAGGGCCCGGCCCGGCCCCCTCCCCGCCAAATTTCCTTCAGCCGCGGATCGCTGCCACCCGCCGCACTTTGCGGGGCTTATTTGCTTGGCTCAGCTCTGGATAGAGAGGACTTCGCTTTCTCCGCACCCTGAAAGTTGCCCGAGCGCTCCCCGCGGCGAGGTGGCGGACGAGGGCGGCGCGCCCCTCGCCTCCCCGGGCCCGAGGCCGGAGGGCCCCGGCCGGGCGCAGCGGGCGGCGATGATGTGCGCTTGGGGTAGGCTCCCCCTGGCCCTGGGGCTGCTGCTGGCGCTGGCGGGCGAGGCGGCGCCGCAGCCGTGTCCGGCGCAGTGCTCCTGCTCAGGAAGCACGGTGGACTGTCACGGGCTGGCGCTGCGCGGCGTCCCGAGGAACATCCCCCGCAACACCGAGCGGCTGTAAGTACCCCGAGCCGGCGGGCTTGCGGCGTCCGCGGCGCAGAGGTGGCCCCCGAGGTCCCGCCGCCCTCCCCGTGTGTATAGCGAGGGGTAGCGGTTCCGTCCCCTTCCTCCTCTGCCTGTTTCGCTGCGGTGCGCAGAGCCCCGCGGCAGCCGCCCCCCGCGGAGCTCCGCGCTGCCGCCCGCTGCTCCGGCTTTGGTGCTGTAGCCCCTTCGCCACTCGCACAGCGCGAAGTTGCGCCTGAACTGCGGCCTTTCCCCCTTCACCCCAGCCGCTTTTTGAGAGCATTCGAGTGCCTTCCACTGAGGGTGCTTTCCAGTCGTGGGAGAGCAAGCATGTGGTCGACCCGCTCCTATTATTTCGGGGGGGGTCTAAGGGAGAGGAAGAGATGAGCACATTATTTTTTTAACCTCTAATAACTCATCTAAATGTTGGCCTATGAACACATGTCTCAAGTGATGCATTTCACTCTGAGTGTCAGGAACGCTGATTTCTGCTGAGACTTGTGTGGTTTCTTCGAAGCAGTGTTTCGTCCACATGTGGTACAAACACCAAAAACAGTGACTTTTTTTTCCTAAATGCTTTGAGAATGAGCTGTAATTGTCACTAGTTTCTGTGTAATACCACTTCCTAATGGCTTACCATTACTAATGGCTTACCATTGCGAAGTCTGGTTTTATTTGCAGTGACTGGAATTGAGGGAAGCCTATATCTTGACCTAAAATGTTAATTAAAATAAAAAGAGGAAAAAAGGGGACAAAGATCTCCAGGAAAGAAAGGAATGCTGACATATGAGCTGAAATGCCACGGCCTTAATACAGTTTTCCATCGCTTCTGAACATGCGTTGTGTTCTGCAGTCACTGTTGCTTCCTGTGCCACACGTGAGATGTTCAGTTTTTGTAAAATGCTGCTCCAAAGTATTTACTCTGCACCAACTGTACGATTGCTTCGAAAGCTAGCATTTGCTGCAGAAAGTGAAGCCCTCTTCTGCCTATGTAGAAATAGTGTGAAAGCTGGAAGTTGTTTAAAATTGTCCTGATTTCAGTCACTTGTTTGGTTTTGTGACTGTCAGCCTGTAACCCTAAGAAGTTACAGCATCCATAAGGGAGCTTCTCTGGCTTTCTTGCTGGGCTCAGACAGGCTTAGGCTGTTCTGTATTGCTAAAGATAAATGTGAACAATATAACAGTAGGAAAAACTCACTTTGTGAGGGTCTCTGATTACAAAGTTTGAAAGTACCACTGTGCAGATAAACCCTTGTTCGGTCACTTGGAAGTCTGGAGCTCACATGATGTTGCAGGACTGGCTCATTGGAATCATTCACATTTGCTAATTTAAAAAAAAAAAAAAGCTTACCCATGAAAACAGAATAATTTAAAGAGGAAAAAAATTCCAAAACTAATGAATGTTTTAATTTTGCTGCTTATGAATTATTCTTCTCAGGGACCTTAATGGAAATAACATCACCAGAATTACCAAGACCGACTTTGCTGGTCTAAAGCACCTTCGAGTTCTGTAAGTTCTCTTTTTCTATCACTGATACTTCTTGAACTGATGCTACAGCTCACGTTATAAACACCGTTGAGCTAGTTATCCTCTGGTTTATCTGTCACTTTGCAACCACTGTGCTATTGCATCTGAATTTACAGCCCCACCCCCATGTTATAAGCTGGTAGAAATAAGTTAGCAAGTGCCTTAAATGTCATCTTGGTTATCATTCCTTAAATCTCTGCTTAAGGCTGTAAAGCCTTTCATTCGGAAGCTTTAATTTGGTTTGTAACTTATAAGAAAGAGTTGTTAAAATTGCTTATATAACTGTTGGAGTGACTTCAGCTTAAGCTCAGTAAATTTATAGTTCATGTTGAAAATGAGTACACTGAAGTATAGGGGAATTCATTAAAGAGGAAAAAGTTATTCATTTACTCAATGTAAAAGCGAGTCTCAGGTGATGATTATTGCTTTTCTGCTATGTCTGAGTAAAAGGAAAATACTTTAACAGTGAATTTGACCAAGGAATAATTTGGATTGGTTCTGTAAATCCTTCTGCAAGCGTTATGAAGCTTTTCAAGGACTGGGTTTGGGGGAAGGTAGCATAACTGATAGCAAGTTTAAAATAGTGTACAATTAGCTTATTTGTTAAGGCTGTTTTATTTGAGTGAGTAGTCAAATAAAAGCCTTTTTTCTTCTTAAGCAGAGTGTCATGTTGTAGTAATTTTTAATTTGTATTAAACTACTGTTATGGTTAAAATTACTGTGCAACATTTCACTGATTTTTTTTTTTTTCTGCATGCAACAATTCTGTATTTTTCTGTTGTTCTCATGTGAGATTCATTTTGCCTTTGTACTGTTCAACTGGAGTCTTAAAGCTCACTGGAGAGCATTGATATATGTGCGTATATGCGCACAGCATGTATGTTTCAACTTGGGGCTCTTCAAGCAAGTGAGTAAAAGTAACCTCTATTTTAATGAGAGTTATTTTTTCCTTTTTTTGGTTATGTAAGCCCATGCAAAGTGTTGGGTGATAGCAGTTGACAATGTTGCATTGGTTGTCACTCCAGAATAATTGTCGTGGTGTTTTAATGAAGATGGGGTTGTCTGTAAACGACTGCTGTTAATGCAACAAGTGGTCTTGGAGCTGTTAAAACTCACGTATAAAAATTTCTCCATTTCAGTCAGCTCATGGAGAACAAAATTAGCACTATCGAGAGAGGAGCATTCCAGGATTTAAAAGAACTGGAGAGGCTGTAAGTATTTCTAATCCTAAATGTATCAGAGAATAATTTCTCACCAAATCATGTACTAAAGCACATGTGTTTAAACCTGGGACATCTATCCTTACTGAGATACAGCAGCAGTAGGAAATTATCATACAGTATGTATGGGTGTTGTAGGAGGAAGCTTCATAGAGCAGTCCAGATTTGAAGTGTAAACTTGAATGGTCTTACTGAAAATCTTGAATGTTACGGAATATGCTCCCATGGACGCTTTTTAAAATGTGAATACAACTGCTTTTTGGGTATTGGGTGTTTTATATGATGTCTTGTTGGAAAATTACTGCTTGTTGTGAAGAGTCATCCTGACATGCAGCAGTAGCTGAATTTGATGCCGGTTCTTGCATAAAGCTTTTAAGAAGACTTAAGAAAAGATATGAACTAATTTTCTGAAATGAACTTTTAAAAATAAATAAATGAAAATGTGTGCTGCAGGGAAGAGAATTTTGTCTAGTAAAGTTGAAATGTGGACTTAGGCTTTTTTTGCAGCAGGATGTAAATAGAAAATAAGTGAGAGGGTAGAAGAGAAGCCGAACAGGTTTGGAAATTATTTTTCTGTGTATATTTTCTTACGTTGCTGCATTTCCTCAGATGAAAATGTTGCTTAAAATGCATTGTACAACTTCTCTTACAAAATGGATCTCGCTAAAAGCCAGATGCAGACAATTGGGTGTAGTTTGAGCTTGGAGCTAGGAAAGTCTGAGAAAACCACTGTATTAATGTATATTCATATAGAACTATAGTGCTTTCATTATCAAGCATCTTAGTTGCTGCGTTTTCATTATATCGTGTTTTCTTTATGCATGCTTCTGGGATCTTGTTTACTTTCATTCACTTGTGCCTTAACTTCAGAACGATATCTCTACTGCCCTGTGCTGCAAAGCAGCACTGGCTTAAACATTGTCTTATTACAGCTGTGCCCTGGATCTATGCATAAGATGAAAACATTTAGCCATTATTTCTTGTAAATATAGACAACGGTTTACAAGAAACTTAGTAACGGCTGATGTATAATTCTTATATATCTGAAATATCATGGACTTGAGATAATTGTCTTTTTTTTTCCAACAAACTAAAGTAACCTTTTGACCTCAAAATTGGAAGTGTTATTGTGTAGCATAGCTTTTTTTGGAATAATTTTATATTGAACTGCTTTGAGAACTGCACAGTCAGATTCTTCAAAGTCATATTAAAAGACAATGCAACGTTTTTTACAATGTGTTTTAAACTTTAGTATAAAGTTTAGGGACTCAGTGTAGCTTTTCCTGCTGAGGAATACTGGAACAATATGTACGCATTCCTAAATTTGGTTTATAGGGTCTAACAAGAAATTAAACAGCAGTGTAGTTTGTATTGCAAGAGTAAGAACACATAGATGAAACACTTACAAACATTAAAAAAAAAAAACAAAAAAACTTGCACTTTTGCTGTGTGTGTGACTTGATACTGAGATATAAAATACTTGTGAAGTTTTAAAACGGTATGTAGTCAACTTCACTTCATGACTATCTTGAAGCAAGTTCCTGCTGCATGATGGTGAATACTTCAAAAAAAAAAAAAATTAAAATCTTGAGATCAACATGTAGGTTAAAATACATTTAGTCATAATATTTCTGAAGTTGAGTACAGAGTTGTGTTACTAAAAATTATAAATTGGACTTGAATAGTTAATACTTGTATGAAGTGTTCACTTTTGCTATTACATTTTTGCTTTTTTTTCTCCTGATAAATCTGTGCAATACTTGAAGAAAAAAAAAAAAAAAAGAAATGTTCCAGTGATGTGTGATACTAGTTCAGAAGAAAAATTCTGGTAATTGCTGCTGCTGTTGTAGGTTGTTTTATTCTCTTCAGCAGAAAAACTGACTTAGGAAGTTCAGTCAGTTTTACACCCACAAAGTTAGATTCTTCTTTGTCTTCAGAATTATTTTCTGTCTGCTTCAGTAATTGTCAGAGTATCTTTAAATTTGCTGAAATTCAGTCAGTGTTAGGTGTGTGGGTGACTTGTAATTTGAATAAATACGCAGGATGTCTTTAAACCGCCCCAGCTGTTGGCAAAGAGCAAATATTTCATATTTGTGAGGAAAAGCTGAGAAATCTCTTCTTGTTTACAACTGCCAAACCCATCTGACGAAGGGCCATTGTTAACTGACAGCCAATTCATCTCCTTGGGATTCTGAAATTCAGGACTATTTCTCAGGGAACTTATGGGTACTTCAAGTGTTTTCTTTTATAAATAGCAAGTGCTTTAAAGTTGTTGTATTTTTTTTTTTAAGACATAAATGCAATGTGCCAGGCTACTGCAAAATAGTATCTAAAGTAGTTCCTTCAGTATGGTAATGGAGACATGTAAGAGTTTCAGTGGATCTGAAATGAGCTTGCTTTGATTTGTAAAATTGCTTACAATTTATACATTTTTTTCATGTTAGAATATCTTGTGCTGGAATATACAGGCTGAATTTGAAAATGTCTGTAGTTCAGTACTCTTTAATGTGAAGAGTAAACCTTTACAGTATTTTCTCTTTGTGGAAAAAATAAATCATTTCTTTAGATGAAGTGGTGCTTCTTGCATGTTTTTTAAACTGGAATTTCAGTAACAAAATCACTTCGGTTACTCTGATTTTCAAGGAGCTTTTTGGTTGGTCAGTGATTTACTCATTGTAAATACCCATTTGAAGATCTGGTCATGCAAAACGCTGAATAACTTCAACTCTTAAGTGCTCTGGGTCATCCATTCCTGCTTCACTTTGCAAAATAAAGTCTCTTTGAGGGGAAAAAAACTCTCAGTTTTCTTTTCAGAGGAAAACTGATTAAAGTTAGGTGTACTTCTCTTAAGTAGTTAGAAATGCTTTTCCTGTAGTTTAGTTGAGCGACAAGGGATCCTGTAGTATGCTAGATATAAAACTGTGTACGCAAAGCTAACAAGAATGTGTCACACCAGTGTGATTGCAGAGCTGTAATGGAAACCATAACCACAATAAACACTACTGTAACAGGTGATTGTTACGGCGACAGCACTGCTGTTATTTTCAGTTAGCAATAAATGGTACTGCAGAAGTGCCTGCTATGTAAGGACTGGGAGGGTGTTCCAAGCTGGAAATTGGCAACTTAATCCAGCTGGGTTTCAGGTGTGTGGAAACCTGAGCTGCTGGGGAGACCCTGGTGAAGATGAATATGGTTTTACTGTAAGCCTTTTAGTTGGTTACTTCTCTGAAAAGTCTTCAAATATGTATACATTGCAGTGTTCCTTTAGGTATAATCCCTGGCAGTGTTGTGTGAAGGCTCAGATCTGAAGGGGTACCAGCTTTGGCCCAAACCAATTTGGTACAATACTGCCTGAGTTATTAAGTCTGCCCTGAATTTCTTTACAGCCTGTATCTTGAATCATGTCATCTGTGTTGTGTAGATGCTCTCAGTGTTCGGTAAAACAACCCTCTTTGAACCTGAATATGTGTAGCTCCATTTCCACTGAATGGGACAACTTGTACCTTCACTTTCTGAAAACTAATGCCATCATTGGATACAGCTTTAAAAATGACTTTTTAAAATGTTGTTAGCCCCAAGGCCTACACCTTCTGAGGTGTTGCAGCTATTCTCAAAGTGTTCCAGTGTTTTTACAAGCTATCCTTACCTGGAGGGAAGTATAAAATTTGGTTGAGGACAGCTGCCATAGACTATGAACCAGTTCTGTTATGAGCTGCTTGTCTAAAATTTCTTAGTTCTTTGTACTCCAGAATTACAATATAGATGGGTATTCAGGGATAAATACGTTCTTTGCTTGTTTATGTAGCAAAGCGGTTAGCTTTTCATTTTGGGGAGGGAATTTTTTGGATGATAGAAAAACTTATTTTTAATTAGCAATTTTATTAGAAAATATTTACAACCAAGTACTTGAGACACAAGCTATGAATTCTGTAAGGCTATGCTGAACATTCAGATAATGTAAGAATAGGAAAAGTTTACAGCAGTAGTTTGGAAACAGCCCTGATTTTTCTGCATGTACTTGTGAATTGAGGCAGCAGTACCCCCAAAATGCTAATTTGGAATCTGATTCTGCAGAATTAGGTATAACAAACAAACAAACAAAAACCAAACAAAAAACCCCACAGAACAACAGCAAAACTCACCTACTTCTGCTGAAAACTAGTAAAGAGGTAAAATGTTACTTTCAGGTTCCAGAACAGCTGCAGGCACAAAGCTAGGACCTGAGCTCATTCCCTCATGCTCCCTGTAAGAAAACCAGCCCATCTGAGTTTCATGGTGTGAGTCAGCTGAAATCCTGAGTTGTAGAAAAGAATGCTGTAAGTTTTGAGCTTCAAGTTGATACTTGAAATAGCTTTTAAACTGAAAGCCGTCTGTGATGTATATTTTCATGCTTCTTACAATGTATCACTGATGGAGAAAGACATATTTCAAGAATTAAATACTTTGTTATAGTTCGTGTATTTTTTTAAAAAAAAAACTTCTTACAACACAACTTTAAAATAACAGAACAGAGGTATTGCCTGTACTTGTTATTTATTGGGGGCCCCATCTTGACAAAAACCTTAAAATACGTTATTAAAACTTAATGTGAAGGGTGCATTAACTGAAAAGCATATGCAGGCGTACTGCAGAACTATTGCAGTTCTGTTCATGATATGAATGAATGATTTGAAACTTACAGCAAAGAAAAGCAAGAATATATTTCAACTACATGGTTTCAAGAAAAGTTTTTTTCCACTTAATAAACAAACCGAAGTACTATTTGGATATGTTTTCTGTGTACAAGTCTATATATGAAACAGCTGTGTTTGCAGCTTCTGGAACACACAGGAGCCCACCTTGTTGAAGATGTCAGATGGGACTTGGTATAATAATGGGATTTTAGCTGTATTTCATATGCTGGCTAGAGTTATCTGGGTTTTAACCTGATGAATGTGTTAAATGGATGCATAGTAGGATGGGCTAAGAGATAATGTTTTCCATCTAGGATAAAAACAAATACAGTTTGTCTTGGGTAACACTGCCCATCAAGACTGGAAATTCATCAGGGGAATTAGCAGCTACTTCAAAGTAGGGTAGATAAACTAGTACTGCTATCCTTTCATCTAGTCTAGGAGGGCCAAGCTATATTCTGTGTGAGTTCTTTCTTAGGGAGCAGAAATAATACTCTCCCACTGCAATGTTTGTTTCCATAAACTACATAGGTTGCTCTGAAAGTAATGCATCCTATTTATTTCCATGGAAACAACAGATACAGTGAGCACAGTAATACTGTTAGATAGAGAAAGTTCTCGGCTACAAAGCTATTATTTTTTTTTTATTGTCACCACCATTAGCTATGCATTTTCACCACTAGTGAACAAGAGCCTGCCTACCATGTTCATAAAAATCTGTGCCAGAGGAGGTGACCCATTGTTTCACAGCTGCTATAGCAGTATCATTGCTAAGAAAATGTTACTAATGCAGCCCAAACAGATGGAAGTCAGAAGGTGCCAAATCCAGAGTATATGGTGGGTGTGGTAGGACAGTCCAGCCAAGATTAGCAGTATGCTTCCCAGTCTTCATACTGGTCTGGGGCCTGTTATTACTGTGTTGCAAGAGAAAAGTAGTCATCTTCTCTGGCCCAGCTCTGGCAGTTCAAGCCTTCAGCTTAGTCAGCATCATAGTGTAGCAGTCAGTTGATGGTTTGTCCAGGTTCCAGGAAATCTAGAAGGATTGCTCCTTTCTTATCCCAAAAGAAAGTGCATGTCAATTTACCTGCTGTGGACTGCGTCTTGGTCTTTTTCTTTGGGGAATTTGCATGTTGCTAGTCCATAGACTGCTGTTTTGACTGTAGTGGTGATACTATATATTGTCACTAGTAATGATGAGATCCAGGAAGCTGTCACCTTCAGCTTCATATTGGTTCAGTAGGTCCTGACAGACTTGCATACAGGGTTCTTTCTGTTCCTGTGTGGGACCCATTTGGAGCAAACTTAGTGATATTCCTATGTTGCCACCATCATTTCCACTGAAGCTAAGATTCAGCTGTGCATGTGGTTCCCTGGTCATAATCTACTGGTTCACATGAATGAGCTGACTGAGACACTTCTTGTTTTGTGATGTGACAGCGATGCATGTCTGTACAGAACATGGCTTGTCTTTCATGTCACTATTACCACTGGTGAAACACACCACCCACACCTCACTGTGCTCACATCCACTGTTTGGTCTCCATAAAGGTTCAGCAAGCATCAGTGAATGTCAATAGGTGCCATTTTTTTCTGCATAGAGGAATTCAGTGATGCACCTTCAGTTCATATACCATTTTGTCAGACTGTCCCTCTGCTGCCATCTGTTACATGGCAACAACATGTAATGGAATACTGCTGGGAAGGTTCAACCTCTACTGCGCTACTGTACCACCAACATAATAAAATAGGAGGCATTTGGAGCAGCTCTTATTATATAGTGCATAATGGGAAACTAATCATTGTGAACTTTTGTAGCAATGCTGATGTTCCTTAAACATATGGTTGACTTTAATGGGATAAAACATGCTCTCTGGAGCTTAAAATAAATTTGCATACTAACTATATATTACATATTAGCATGGCATTAGATTGTATTCTTATTCCACATTTTTGCGTAGCTGTATCCATAAAACTTGAGTTCCGAGTAGGAAAACTATTAACTTTTAAAGGAGGAATTTTTAAATTTTCTTACAATAAGTGTAAAGTCTGTCAGTATGTAACTCCGAGCTCATTCACTTCTGTTTTGAACGTTTTGAGTATTTGATAGAATACAGCCCTTTCAGTTGCAAAACAAAAATCTTTTTTTTTTTTTTAAACACTCCTTCCCCACCAGAAAAAAATCCACCCCAGAACCAGATTTCCCTTCTACATGACTATATGATCAGAACTGAGACAACTGGAAAAAATGCTAAACGTTGCAGCACAGCATCATGAAGATAATTCTTATCTGTGAAGGAGGATCTCATTAATTCTTCTAATTTACTTAAGTTTTTTTAAGTGTGAAGTTTAAGAGCTAATGTGAAATTTGGGATACATGGTGAAAAATGCTTTGTTAGTAGTTGAGTCACTGCTCCTGTTTGTGACTATTGTTGGTAAAAGAGTAGCCAATTAATGAATTATTACATCTTTTTGGATGTGATTGTATAAATAGTCTCAAGAAAAGCAGATTTTTGGCAATAAGGCCTTAGATTGTATAAGCAGCAAAGCTGTCTTCTGAATGGATGCTTCACTGAGCTGTTAGAATGTGTTCTTAGCTCATAAGCTAGAAAGTTGTCTCCAGTATTTCTCACTGAGCTCTGTTCCTCATTTTGTTTGGGATATGTTCTGAGTGCACAGTGACTGCCCCAGCCAGGAAGATCTGTGCTGGACTGCCTAAAACCTGAGGTGTTTATGTATGTTGTGTTTTTTAAGCCTGTTTGTTGTTTTTATTTTATTCTCCTTGAAGCATTAATTCTTAAGTACCTGTCTTGCTTCAGTCTGAAAATAAGAGCATGGGAAGGGTTAATAACATGTGTGAAGGTAGATGTAGCAGAAGAATAATGAGTTCAGGTAGAGAATACGTTTTTGAGCAGCCCTGAAGGGGGTGAACAGTTATTCCTTGTTAATCACGGATGTGAAAAATCCTTCTCTTGGCTAATCCTGCATAGTTTAAGGGCAATGCAGAGCGCATTCCTCGTCTTAGAACAGGGAGGAGATCATGAAGCCTGCGGTGCTAATCACTTACCAAAGGAATGTGAGACCATCTTACAGGAATTGTACTGGGGCATCTGTAGTTATCGTTTTTAAAAAAAATTACTACAGTAATTGCCCTGTATTAGCAGACTTTTGTGGAAATAACTTCAGATATCTTCTCTAGAAAAGTTTCTGGTGAATCAGAAATAGACAAAGTCTGTCTTTGAAGATGATTATTTAAAGAGAAGCAGTGTTGTAATGGCATTTTAAAAATCAGATTATAAAGCTACACTTTGCAGAATAATACAAAATCTTTGATAAAACTTTTAAGTCTGAGTGATGTTCTTCTTTTGGAATCCTTGTAAACTTTCATTATTATTTTTAATATATTTCACTCATTTGAATGTAGTTTCTCATGGGATTCCTTTTGTAGGTCTAGAAGTCAAATTGCAGTGAGAAGTCCTGTTTGCTCTTTGCAGACCTTTTTACAAATTCCAGGGCAGGAAGGCTGTTTATTTTTCCCACATCTGTTTTGTGGTCATCCTTTGTGACACTGTTTGCTGGATGCTCTTCTTTCTTGCTTCTACTAAAATGGGTAATTTGCACTGTTGCAAAATGTTGAAACCAAATCTGATTCTACAGAACTGTATTTTCATCATTTTTCTTTCAAATAGAGTTTTCATTCAGGATATATTTTAAATTGATGCTACAGAGCACTAACATAAAATGTAAAGCTATACATTTTACTTCTGCTCTGTAAAAATTCTGTTTATCCTTTTCAATTAAAAAAAAACCAAGAAAACAGATTTAATGTTAAATAGCCTCAGGTAAAAAATGACCAGTCAAAGCTCGTTATGTTTTCATATTGTGTATTTCAGATAGAATCTAAAATGTGCCTTACTGTAACTGCAAAAGCCTCAGTTTTACCTGGAATTTTACAGCTAAACTCCAAAGTACATGATGGATTTGGCCACAGGACTGTTACTTCAGTGACTCATGC
Organism: Numida meleagris; assembly: GCF_002078875.1. Taxonomy (NCBI): domain Eukaryota; kingdom Metazoa; phylum Chordata; class Aves; order Galliformes; family Numididae; genus Numida; species Numida meleagris. The sequence continues at coordinate 81,754,349 of NC_034412.1, read as the reverse complement.
TGTTATATTACCTCATTTAATCTGAAGAGTCTGCATGAAAACTACATAATAAGAAATGTTTTTTCCTTCATAGTTTGTAGTGTGTTTTGTTGGCTTGTTTTAATAATGGCCTAGACTAATAATCTGATACAATGAGTAATTCCTCTTTTAATTTTCTTAGAACACACCAGCCTGTCTGAGTGTAGGTTGGCAAGATGCCTGTACAGGTGCTATAGAAGAGTACTTGAATGAAAACTTACTGTGTAAAGACAGGTCTATCTAGACTAGACAGTCCCTTCTTGCCTGCTTTCTAAACAGTCTCTCCAAAATTTAGCTAAACTCCATATGACAGATCAACTCCCTCACTCTATTCAATTCCTTTTTCTCTCTCTTTTTTTTTTTTTATATTTCTTTCTTTCTTTCTTGGAAGTTATATCATGTGTTGTCAGAAAATCGTCCTTGCTTCATATGGCATTTCATTCTGTATTAACTTATGGAGGTTTTATAACTTTTCTTTCCTTCTTAGGGGTATGTGTCTATTACAAGATAACTTAAAAAATAATTCTTGTCTCTTTAAAAATTATCTATAGTTTTTGAGTGGTCTCAAAGGACTATTGAGTTGTGGATGCTGTACAAACTTTAAAATAAGTAGTTCACTTAATTGAAGTGCTGGGTTAGTGCTGGGTTTGTTTTGCATACTTCCATGCATCTCTACTAAAGTGTTAGTACTCGTTTTTGTTTTTTTTTTTCCTTTCCATTTTCTAGATGAGGACAGTTGTGTGTTGGATAAGATTTGTGCCCTAGTTGTTATCAGATATATATTTTTTTCTACATGAAAATTAAATAGAACTTCTGGAGCAGCAAGCCATTGTTGTCTAAATGATGAGTCTTCGAAGCACTGGCAAGTGAAAGTTGTCTGAATTGGAAGATTTAAAGGTTTCTTACCTTGAATCCTCTCTGGTTTAACTGGCAAGGGGCTCTGGTTTGATATTCTTGCTGCATTTCTATTTCTTCCTCATCAGCCAGGATGGTAATAATGAGGACAGGTCTGGGTGCTGAACAAGAAGGTTGTAGGCATTGCCAAATTCTTTCTCAGACTGGGACTCTCTTGTGACCTCTGGCAATTGGTTATAATAGGAAATCGCTTGTTCTGTCAAAAAGGGTGAACCAGTCTGAAACCTGCTAGAGATCTTTGACTGATGCCCTTATTCTTACTCTCCTTTAGAGTTCTCTGCTTCACTTAATTGTACTTTAAGTTATATATGTTAATTTGTAAGTCAAACAGAATAAAAAATCATCCTTTCTCAAAGTAGCATAAAATCCAATGGGTTATACTGACAGAGTCACAGAATGGGAGATTTGAAGGAAGCTCTATAAATTTTCTAGTCAGTGTCACTGATTAAAGCAAGATCAACCAGAGCAGGTGGCTGAGGGCTGTTGCCATTTGGGTTTCGAATGTTCCCAATGATGTATAATATACAGTATTACTGGGAAATGTATTCGAGTGTTTGACTATTCTCACAGAATAAGACTTTTTATTTTTTACTAAAATAAAAAAATGTCTAACTTCTATTTGATATCAAACTGAAATTTAGCCATCTTTCTTAGCCTAGTTATTATTTCACCTGGAAAAATGGAACCTTGATTAAGATGCTCATGACCCGGGACAAACTTAAACTTAGGCATGCAAATACCCTGGACTTTTCAGATTCCAATTTGCATTCATTTGGCCGGCATATCAAAATTGATATTGCTAGGTTAAAAAGATCATGAGTAAGCTTACGTCTTCTTGGGCTTTCTCATTTCTTGATGACATGTTTGCACAAGTCACATTCATAGACAGCAGTTGCCAAATGTGTTGAAATTCAGCAGACAGTGGCTTTGGACACTAGTGCACGGATGTTCTCTGCCTCTGGCAGACGTAACACTGTTTTTTGGAAAAGAGAAGGAAGGCTTGCCCTCCAGTTGTTGTGAGTGGAAAGTGCTGTTGTACGAACATCAGCAATTTTTTTAATGTGTCCTTTGATATGAAATTTAACATTAATGATTTTTTTTTTTGTTTTTAAATGTGAACATTTTGCAAATGAACTTAAGAGAAAAGAAGTTATCTTCTAATTTTGAATGGTTTGATAGTAGTGTTTTCAAACATTGCTATCAAACAATCAGCAGTAGGTTTGGATGTGATCCTTTGTTGAAGAGTAGTGTTTCTAAGCTATACAGTACTGTGCTACTATGTGCAGAAAGTGTATTTACTTCTCAGCTAATTTCAGAGGAGGAATGAAGAATAATGGCTTCTGCTCTCATTAACTTTGTGTGAGTTGGAAGCCTTGTATCATTCCTGAAGCAATGGGTGTACAATAAAATGTATTTGTGAATTGTATCTAGAGTTTCAGATGGCTCTCAGCCTCTCTGCATCCAATGGGACTGACTGTTTCTAATTAGAGTACAGTTGATTTATAATTTACTTGAGAACTGATCTAAGTTAAGAGCAGTTCCAAGTAATCTTGAGGGCTTCTGCTTTCTTGGGGGCCTATGGCTAGAATTGAATTAACTTGAACAAAAAACAGCTGGAAGTATTTTAGCTGGGCTTATTTAACCTGAAGGAGACAACTTGAAGGGGTGAAAATACCAGCCTTCCAGTACCTGTGAAAAGGTTATCAAGAAGCTGGAGCCATGGTCATCACTGCATTGAGACAACAAGCATAAATTGAAAGGAGGGAATAGGAGTGGATATGAGAACTCATGTGCTGGAACAAATCAGTTTCCCAGTGAGGCTGTGCTACTTCTCCTTGAAGCCTCTACTAGATGTAGCTCTGATCAGTCTGGCCTGGTCTCATAACCAACCCTGCTTTGAGCAGGGGGTGGAGACTCCCTGGCATCTGATATTGTGAAGGTTTTCTCAGAACAAGTTTGGAGCAGACTACATAGACTGGAGTAGACTACACAGGGCTTCCTTGGCTTTATGTAGTTGATTACAGTGGGATTAGAAGCAAGTTACAGGGAAGGTACTAACTAGTCTGCAAAACAAATACAGACCTGCTTGTGAATTATTGCAATTGCAGACGATTACACTTTAAACAGTGTAATTAAGAAAGTTTTTTTAATCTTCCCTCCTTCAATCTGCATGATTGATAGTGGATGACAGTTACTGTGGCAAGAAAACTTTTGAATGGCATGGAATAGGCAGCATGGCGAGGCCTTGGTGGGTTGAGGTATCTATGACTGGGAACTTGACTTGCTCTCTCCTCAACTTTCTCTGCCTCTAGCTCTGCCATTCTCTTCATATCCTCTGACTCTTCACACAGAATGAGTAAAAACCAGATATGCTTCAATTTCTGTGAAGATATCCTGTTCTCTAGAACTCTTTCCAAATGAAAAGATGTTCCATAGGAGCAATGATAATAATCACAGGTGTGCATTCATCTCTTAATCCATTTTTTTTCTTTTTGCTTATTTTCACTGTTTGCTTCACTGTGTAACCTGTTTTTTTTTTTTCTGGACCTACATTTTGTCTGCCTATTGGTATCAAACTTCCTGTAAAGAATGCCTGCCCATCTGCCAAAGAATCACCTTTTGTATTCTTAACCTGATTCTTCTGAAACCTGTAATATCTTTGAGTATATTCCTATACTTCTTTCATCACTTCACTTCAAAGTTGTTTTTCTAGCACATACTATATTTAGAAGACTGAGCTCCGGAAACTTTAAACTGAAGTATTTAAAGCATTTTGTGTAATATAGGTATTATGTGGACTTTGCTTGAATTTATCATTAAGAACTCAAGAATTTACCTGAGCCAGTCTGTCAGTTTGCCCAATCTCAAAGCTGGATTCAGCAATGCAAGCAAAAGTTGTATTTATTTCAACTGGGGCTCAGTTTTGTTGCATTGAAAGAATCAGGTGATGTCAGACCCTTGCCCACTTACTTCTGGCCACTACCAGTGGCCTTAAAGCTCAAGGTACTGCAATATTAGAAGAGATTCTCCAGTACATTTTCTGTTGCTTGCGCCGCTAGCACTTCATCTCTTCTGAGCTCTCTTCCTTTCCTTGAGAAAGGGATTTTTCTAGCTCAGTTAGGAAACTGAAAGGGGGACGTATGGAACATTGCATCACTGTTTCTTCAGTGCCATACCTTGAACTTAATGTCAGTTCTTGAAGAGCAGTTCAATTGATGCAACTGAAATTTCTCTTCTCACGTTGTCCCGGGGGAAATGCTGTTCGCACACAACCTGCAGAGAGGTCTGTGCTGACATACAGAAGGAAAAAGAGGTTTTTTTCTGCTTGTTTTTACTCTGTGGTAGCTGTAGTTCCTTTCTTTGCTCTCCCATATCTGTGGCAACCTCGGGTTTCAGCTTCCGGGGACAAAGGTCATGTCTGTCTCATACCATGTCTGTGTTGGGGACAGGTGTTGCTATTTCAGGCAAAATAAGGCTTGAGGCAAAGGTGAAGCCGTATGAAAAGATGGCACTGCCTGTATCACGGAGCCATGAACTGTTTTAAAGTAGGAATATGCTTTCTGGACTGTGTGTGTGGCTCTATATCAAAGATTGCAAACTCTTCAGAGCTGGCTGTACACCTGAAAGCTGTTGTGTTCAGGATAATGGTGAATGCATTCCAGATTGACCCCACGTCCTTTTCATTCAGTTGTTGTTTTTTTTAACAGAACTATCTATTGTAGTCTTGAAAAAATCATTTCAGTAATGTCTAGTTCACTAAAGTTCTTTGTAAGAAATTTAAGACAAATTCACCCTTCTGAAAACATCTTATTATATATAATGCTTTACATATGTATATATATAAACACATATATAAAAATAAGCGTAGCTGAAGCCTCTTTCTTGAAATTGTATTTAGTATTGTAAAGGAAATGACTTCCATTGTTGCCTACACAAAAGTTAGTAATATTTTATAATCTGGCTCAGGCAATTAGAAATGGACAGATAGAGAAAGCTGAGCTCTAAGAGGAGTGAGCTACAGTGACACAGATGAAATGATTAAAAGTAGAAACTAAAAAATACTGAGTTCATGAATGGTCAATAGCTCATTTAACTCTTGTCCCCTCTATTCACTTAGTGCTCAAAGAATAAATGTTTTAATTTTTTGAAAGGCAAAGTGATAGTGTAGGTTGAAACACTAATTCTAAGTGCCAAGCTCATCTGGTAGAAGCTATTGAGTCATGAATGTACTGCTATTAGTGGCAGTATTATTATTATTTAATATTTTTATTTAATTTTAATGTCAGTACAGCAGCACATGCATCCTTTGTTAACAGTATGTGTACTCAGTTGTGTGGGCCATGTGAACTGTAGGTGCTAATAGAAACTAGTGATCTAAATATGGAAAGTTACATACTAACACAAGTATTTGACCCATGAGGTATACTTTTAAAGTGATGCTGAGTGTGTCTTTGTAAGACTGTCGTTGCATTTTTGAAATTTTTTTTTTTTTTTTTACACCTTGTGGAATGTCTTGGTAAATATGTATTGATTTAAGTAATGCAACTACTGTAGGGATAAAATAAATATCAGTCCATACACTGCAGTCTGGTGGCCAGGAATGCCTTAGAAGCAGTGTATTGAGAAGCACTGTGCATTGCCAACTGGGACTTGTGATAAGGTTCTTAGGAGGAAACACTTTTTCCAGTATGCTGCTTTGCTTGAATGGCAGGTGGCATGTGTGTTGCATTCCTTAAAAATAAAAACCTGTTTGGAGTTTGAATTGTTGAATGATATGTCTGTGTTGAACTCCAGGGCTGACGCTTAAAAAGAATAATCCGTACTATATGTTAAATAAATAATTAAATAATCATGAAAATGGAACACATTTGTCTTTGTGAGGGGGTTGTTCTGTTGCTTATTGTTATACTTGCAACTTGTTACCTCAAACTAAATAGGTTTGACCCTGATCAGCATATTCAGTCAGAAATCTCATAGGCAAACAGGTATTTTCAAATCCCAGCTGCAATTTTTCTTTTGTAGTATTTTATGTATCATATGAACAACTGATTTTTTTTTTCATTTTGTCTTTCTTTGTTGTGTTTTATAGTTGTGGACAAAACTGTTTAAAAAAAAACAACTAAAAATATGATAAAATTTGTATGATTTTCAGGCTTTAATTTGATCAGAGTTTCTACAACAGCTTTGTTGTTTTTCTTGTTGCTTTTGAAATAGGTTATAAGGGTCTTAGGATATATTCTCTCATTACTTAACTAAGTGCATGCAATTGATACGTGTTCCCTTGAACAGTATTTCATGGTCAGAAAATGCGTATGTGTTCACTTCATTATACTGAGAGGAACACAGAGTTGGAGAAAGATTGAAGTTACTCTGCTGGCTTTGTATTTTTAGTTTTCTGGCTGGTTATGCAGGATAGAATCCTGACTTAATGGTTGATTCACACTACAGAAATTCAAAATAATCTTTCATAAAATGAAATAGGTAATATAGTCTGTTGGGGAAACCAGAAAATGTAATTAGTCCATGGTAAATTTACTGCTGGACCATGTCTCCGCTAATGGACCAGCATTACATAGCCTTTAAGATCAGCTTGTTACAGCACAGTGATCTGCTCAAAGTGTATGCACTGTATTGCTGTAGCACTTTAGTTGTAATCTAACACAACCTTTTCTTTTTCTTTCAAAAGGCGCCTAAACAGAAATAACCTCCAGTTGCTTTCTGAACTGCTCTTTCTGGGGACGCCGAAGTTATACAGGCTGTAAGTAGGCATGATCCAGTAACTGTTATTCTTGAAAATATGGTGGTGTTTTGTTATTCTGCCTTGCATTTGGCTTTTGTCCTTTGCCTCAAACGGGGCCAAAATACATTTAGGAACACTGATTTTCTCAGTACTTTGACTACTTAGCAGGAATTTTTTTCAGAACCCAGGTTAGAAACTGATACTTGTATGAGACTAAATACTGTTTCATCCTTTCCTGTTTCTGTTAAGAGCTCTTGCTGAAGGAATGCTCTGGCTTTTTTTCTCCTGTTTGATTGGAGGGGAGGGAGGTTGGTGGTTTTTTGTTTGCTTGGTTTTTTTCTTCCTCTGTTAAAATAACTGAATGACTGGAGATTATGGCCCAGCAATATAGCACTATACCATACTTTGTCTTTGTTATGTTCTGGTTTTGTGGCTCTACACACTTTACCAGAAAAATCAGTGTTGACAAATGATAGCCTGTGGAGATCTCTCCTGTGTCCCTCACAAAGAAAACAAAGGTGGCAGCATAAACTGAGGATAGAAAAAGTTATGAAATATTTTACAATAAATACAAATGATAGCAAATTAGGTAATTTTTTTAAGTTTGATTATTTTCTTTGGTTTGATAATGTTTTATTCTTGGCAAATTTTTAAAAATATTTTGACCCATTGGCTCTATTTTAAGAACCTACTCATTTATGTTTCTGTATGAACATGGAACTAAGTTCAGATAGTTATTTCTGCATTTATCCATACAATCACCTTTTGTAACAAAATACATTACAAAGCAACTTTATGTTAAAGGATGAGGTATGAATGGGATACAACGTGACATGCCTAAATAGGCTTTGAAAAGATGGTAGAAGTTTAGCCCCATTTTAGTTAAATGTATGTATTTGACACTTTTATTTAGGGTTCAGGTGAGACTGCTGTTGAAATCATTGTTTTTGAGTTTCACCCCTTGTGTGCTTGGAAAAATGCGTAGGTGACGGAAGGCAGAGTTCTTCTGATTTGTTTTCACTTCAGTATATGAAAATGTTCCTGAGAACAAATGTTATAATGAAGCTTTTATTTTTTAGGAGTTGAGTTCTATTCTAATATCGCAAAATAATAGTTCTTTTTCCCCCTATTCTACTAATTTGAAATGGTAAACTGAAAATGATGCTATTATTGGTATAAACATTTATTTCTGTGTATTTTTGTTTCTTTGCTTTGGATGCATGTTTTGTTTCTCGAACTTCCCTGTAGATTCAATGAGTTGTTAAATTAGTAGACCAGAAAGCTCCTGAAGGCTTTTGTTCTAACAAACAAAAGTATTTTTTCTCTGCTATTATGTTATATTCATGTGTGGTTTTTTATATTAACAGTTCAGTTTCTTCTATAATTTCCATCAGCAGTCACAGAGATATTACTTCCATCAGGAAGGAAAATGAAAGGGATTTATGATCATTTTATTATTCCACCTGTAGTGTAAAGGTTGTTATCTAAATTTGTATAAAATAGAAATGAGCCATAATTTGCAGGAGTAAAAAATGGATGCACACTTCAGGCAAAATCATACTTGAATATATTTAACTCAGAATTGTATATTTGATAAAAGCTAGTCTTAAATCTGTAATATCTTTTGACAAAGCACACAACTGCTCATAGTGTATATGGTGGAAAGTAAGAGATCACTGTCTTCACAGTATTAAATTTCCTCTGCCTAAGGGTTATTGTTGATCAGACCATGAAAGTGAATGTCTGGTTATAATATATTCATGTTTAAAAGAAAATAGGAGTGATACTAAAAATCTTGGTTGATTTAACTAAATCTGTAATTAAAAAATGTCTAGGCAACAAAAGGATTGACACTAGTTAAATGTTTACTTGGTCAACTTTCAGATTATGTATAATTCGACCGCTATGAAGAGTATAAAGTAATTTGGTTTGGTTTTTCTTTGCATCTGTTGTTGTATGTGCTTATGCATATTTATATCCAAATGAATATGTCTTGAAGGAGAATTACAAGTTCTCTAAACATGATCAATAAAATGTATAATAGACTTTAGGTTTAGTATTTATTTTTGGCATTTAACAGCTAATCAAAGATTGTATGCACTGCATGTTTTCAGCATACTATTGAGCTTCTGTGAATAATAATTACCATTTGACCCTTGGCTGTAAATGAGATGCCAGGTGAAGAAGCACATATGCTTGTTGTGTAGCCTAAATGCAATATAAAAGAAAGAGGGTACACTGTATATGAATTATGATTAGACACAGTTGGTTGCCGCCAGCGGCCGGCTATGCTTTCCCTTTGCTGTCTGCTCCAATTTCTCTTTGGACGGGTTGAGAGAGCACTGCATGTTCAGGTCAAGATGTTTGCCTAGAAATAGTAGTACAGTTGCAGCTGTGTTTGCTGGAGCAGGAGACTAGTTTAAATAGCATTACCATTTATCCAGTCCATTAACAGAACTCTGTAAAATAATACCAACTCTGCATAAACTACAGGACAGTGTAATAAAATTACAAGCACTTGTTGACAGATGGGAAGTGTAAGTAAAGGAAAGCGATAGGTTGGGAGTTTAAAAGAGACAGTGCATTATTTCCTATGTCTGGAGACTCTATTTTCAAAGGTAATTAGATGAATTATTTTTCAGGTTATGTTCTTTCAGATTTATCAGCCTTCTGAGAAATCTCCTGGAACCAGTTAAAATGGATAATTTAGTCAAAGCAGAAACTGATTCTCCCATTAAGAGTTATCTGCATAGGTGTTTTGACACGTATGTTTCAATAGGAAGTAGTATGCTAAAAATAGTCTGACTAGTGCTGAAGGGTATATTAATCTTACCTTGCAAGATCTCTTTCAAAGAAAAATGTACATGTACCTCTGTTTTGACGCAGTAATGTTAAAATATAGGTGCTGTTGTAAATCCCACGGTGTGATACAAGTCCTGCTGCAACAAGTACTTTTCCCGCAAGAACAGGATGCGTTGTTTCCAGTGACCCATGTGCCCGCTCGCACTGACTCACCCAGCATCCGTGAGGGTGCTTTAATGCAGGGAGCTGGAGAGGGCTTAGCTGAGGCAAATGGATTTTGACTGCTTTCTTTGGCTGGTTAGAGCACAGCTCATTGATTGCCGTTTGCTGCAGGATACCAAGGACCAGACCCAAAGCTTTTGGAAAATTTGGTTTTAAAAGATACATTTCTAAATCAGTGGCATGTAAAGGGTATTGGATCCTATATGCAAAGCCGGTTCCTTTTAGTTTTCATTTCTTGCGCTTGGAAGGAGGTGAAGTTCCCTTACTGACCAGGATTTTTTTGTATGAGTTGGGCAATGCTGGCTTTGAAAGAAGCAGTCTTTCTGGTTGACATGTTCTGATTTTGCATGTTAGAAAGGAAAGATATCTAGCATGATGTACTTGAAAAGGAACACATTGTGAATGAAAGATTTCTGCTCTAAAGGAAAAATAAACACTTGGTTCTGAGATGTCTGTTGGTAACTTAAAAGCAAAACAACACAAAAACCAAATAGTTAATAACTAAAGAAAAAAACATAAATATAAAAAAGGAAAAAAAAAAAAAAACATTTAGAAATAATTGTAGGCCAGAACAGCAGCAGCAGCAGCAACAACAACAACAAACCATGCTGCATGGGGGGCCCTTGCAAAAATTCCTCCTGAATTAATTTCTGCCAGCTATGATTAAAGTGTGTGGTACTAGATGTGTCAGACACCATAGTCTCTGCTTCATTTTACTCTTGGCCTCTCTGGCCCCTGCCACAATAAATCCCACAATGGCTGGGCAGGAATTGCAGGTTACAGTTGCCAGGGTTACCGTTGTCCGGCCGGGCCGCCATCATCACTCATCTGCCCGCTGCCCCACGCGCTCCTGCCGTGGGGAGAAGGAAAGTTCTGCTGTTTTTCCAGCTGCTGCAGGGGAGCCTGTGATTTGCATCATTTCCTGTCATACCTTTTCATTTTTTATTTTTCTTATGGTGAAGGTAAAAAGCAATCAGAGATAGGAATGGAAAATAAAGAAAAAAAAGGTGACGTATATGAGATGCTAAAGCAGTGACTTTCAAACTATTTTAAGATGCTGGCTTCATTGTTAAGGTAGCTATATTTGAGGCTTAATTTATGGTTTTGTCATATCCCATCCCTTTTAACAGTAAGTACAACAATATAGGCTGCAGTTGTAATTTGGTAGATAAGGTATTTATCTTCAATTTGAATACCTTAATTAGTGAAGAAATTGCTCATTAGGAAATGCTTGTTATCATGCCTCTGAAATCTTCCTGCAACTGCAGACAGGTGGCTCTGGATGTTAAAAATCCAAGGAGGAGCAAGGAGGTGTTTCCCTTTCCATGAAAGCACTATTGGTGAGTCTCTCTTCTTGTGCAGGAGGGTTGGTAGAGGAGCTGCTGTTAGATCAGAGTAACGGGAGCTTTCCTTCTGCTCTGTGCTGCTATATTACTGTGCTTTGCCTTATTACGGAGGTGTGCTGGTTGCCTAACAAAAGATTTATTGGGACAGGATACATTTTTTTTTCTTCATTTCTCCATGGATTAATTGAAATTGTTAGATCCTTCCTGACAGTGGTTTTTTTTCTGCCATTGGTTTTGGTTTTTATGGTTTGTCATGAAGCGTTCTAGCAATCTCCATGTAATACAACTTGATTTTTATTTTTTCCATCAGAAGTTTCAGTCTTATCCTTTTAACAGTGAATAGAATCACATAAGTTTTCCATACGTCGTGGTTTTTTTCTACCATAGTGATGTATTTCAAATACAGGAATGTTTAAATTGTTTTCTCGAAACAAATAATAGGCTCCCAACCAGTAAGGTTGGTAGGAATTTACCAGTTCTAGTACAGGTGAACTTTTAATTACCAGTATTACTTATTAGCTCGATCTGTGGCTATAGTTCTTGAAAAAAATATCTTTCAAAGTTTTTTTTCTTTTAACAAAGAGTGATTCCATATATTATTTGTATTAAATGAGTGTACAGTTTTGGCTTTGTGATATTGTAAGCTAGTAATTAAAAGGAAATCCTTAACACACAAGACTAATTACTATTTCTTGCAATGTGGACACATCATTTTCATGAATTTGCTAATGGAGTGTATTGTCACTAATTTGAAGTCATACTCTCCCAGTCTAGAATGTTTTCAGAGTGAGTGAGTTTGGTACCATGTGCTGCAAGTCCATTGTCAGTTCTGTGAATTTTATTTTTGCTTTTATTACAATCTATAGTTTAAGACAGAACTACTTAAGAATATAAGAATTGCTAGATGTTTTAACAGCTTATGTTGAGGTTTGTTACCTGTACAAAAGAGCTCAGTAACAAAGACTGAGTTGCCCGTCATACTGGGTTTGTTATACCTCTTCTCTGACATTAATTTCTGGTATGGAAGATCTAGGAGATAAATTTCTGTAAGACTTCATGAAGACTACTGGTTTTTGGTTTTTTTTTCTTCTCTGTCACCTGTTCATTTTTTAATCTAGAGAGAAAAGTAAATCAGAACTAGAGTATTTTGTGAAGCTTAGCTTCTGTGTGCATCTTTCCTCTCAGCCTATTTCTTACCTCTACCTTCGGTTCTCATTCTCTGCTATGACATTTCAAAACTGAAAATACAATCACTCTTTACAATGCAATGAGCAAAACAAATATCGCTACAGCTTTGCTTCAGATGTAAGCCATTTTTATGTATGGTAAAAGATGACAAGATGGCTTTATAGAGATTTTGGAAGAAATGAAAAAACTTGTACAGTGCATCAGGTGGTTTATTTGTCAAGCACAGAAACAAGAACATATATATGCATTTCATATGTAACTTGCAGTCGTTATATCCTAGCAACAGCAAACGTTTAGCCTTAGCTTTAGTTCAGTGAAAGTGTTGGTGGAACCAGAATGAACTTCTGAAATTTAATCATGATGGGGGCCAGGGGAGGGAGGAACAGTGAGTACGATGCATTATCACTATGTTTGACCATTATTACTTAGAGTTCAAATTTCAGTTTTTCAATTTTCAGCTTTTCATGAGCTATGCATTCTTTTGTATTTCCACACCACCTATATGATGCTGCATAGGGATGAAAAATAGTGTACCAAATGCACAGAATTAAACATAGCTGCTTGATATAATAGTATGATATTTTAAAAAATAGGAAAAAATAATTCTTATGAACTCAGTCTCTCAATATCATTATTTGTTTTTAATTTTGAGATAAGTGGGCAGTATATTTAAATTGCAGTTAAATTTGTCTTTATTTCTTTTAAAAGGACACTTCTTGTTGTAATGGCAGTTTTTCATTTGCAGGGGGAAAGCTGCAAATGCATGGCAAATTGCATGAGATTTTGGGGCTATAAACTCACTCTGCAGCTAAGCAGATCATTAAATCTTTACATAATCTGCAATACTGAAGCTATTGTTTACTATTTGCACTGTATAGGTGCTTGACCTCTTGGCTTTCATTTTAGTAAACATTCCAAAACTGTTTATAATTTCTTTTAACTTTAATGTGGAAATCATGTTAAACATCAAGCAAACAGAATTATAGCTTACTGTGATTCTTCTGAACCAGCATAAATAATCTGTGGCATTCAAAAATTTTTATGCTGTTAGCTGTTGATATTTAAATGCAAATCACACTAAAAAAATGCTTATTCAGGCCATAGAACTTTTAAGATAACATGGCGATACTCAAAATGATTAAGCAATTTACTTCGGTAGTTATGTCCAGGTCATCTCGACCTCCTTGTCTCTGAGCTTAAGTAATTATCCTCTGTGTTTTTGTTGATATGATAGCAATTAAAATGGAGAACTGAATAACAGCTTTTTTTTTTTTTTTTTTTTTAGTATGAAAATGAAAGTACCAAGTTTGGGATCACCTGTAACCATGTTACAGTCAGAGTTAAGTCTCTGAGTTCTTCCTGGAAGGTTAACCTTGAAAGCTTTGGTGAATTGTGACATAGGAAACCTTTTAGGCAGGAGTTAAGTGGGAAACTGAATATCAGTGAAGGAAGTAATGAAAAGTAAAAAGGCATGTCAGGGGAAATGCCATTATTATGTGGTGGAGAAACATGGTGTGAAATCTTACATATAAAGAGGATGTCTTTAAGCCTCTACTTCCACAGAGTGGACGTTTAAGTGAGCTGTATCTTCTTGATTTAAAGAAAAAAAAAATGGAAAAGAGGAATAAACCGAGCCAAGGGAAAATGTGAAAGTATAGAGACTTCTTCCTATGATGGTGAGCTTCTTCTGTGAGTGGGAGATTAAAGCCTGAAGTAACTGAATAGCTGAGAAAAGTCCAAAGAAAGGTTGATTGCTTCCCCTCCAACAGTTCCAATTGATTGAAAAAAGCCTAATTTAAAGTTCTGTTTGTTCTGTGTCTAAAACCATCAGAATTTTCTTTTAGAACTGGAGGAATACTCTGGAAGAGAAAGAATCCAAGGATAAAAAGTCATTGCAGGCCAACAATTGTTCCTAATCCTCACAAAATGCTGGAGAAATTAAATTTATTCTTTATTGCTCAAAGTGTTACCTAGGTCACTGGGCGATGGGAAAATTGAACTGGAAGTCGAGTAGGCACAATCTTTGTTTTGTGTCTAGATGCTTAACCTTAGACATGACAAGGCATCTTAGTGTGTTGTGGGAACTTGGTTCAGAGTATTAACACCAGGACGTTTATTACCCTGGATTTATAATAGGCTAGGCTGTCAGTAGATGAAAATGTTGTGTTTACATTTCAGTGTTAAATGATCATTTAATTAACACCTAAGGAAAAAAAAAAAAACTTGTGAAATTCTTAGCGGCTTTTATTGTTGGTTTCCTTGGAGGTTTTAATATCCAAGATACACCGCAGTTGCTTCTATAAGTAAGGCCAGAAAAGACATTTATGAATGTAGTCAAGAAAGACAGACAGTTTAACCCCTGTTGACCCTTCATCCTGAATGTTGATTTATATAGCGTTTAAATGCATTGAATTTGTTTTAAAGCTTCTCTAAAGTTACTCACTTAGGAAAAATACGTATCTTGTTTGAATGCTTCTAAAGCATTTCCTGAATCATACATTATTATAAAGAGCATAGAGAATTCATGTCTTTCATTTGAAAGAAATACTTAAAATTCTTGTTGATACATTCTATATATTTATAATAGTAAAAAAAGAAAGTTAAAGATTGTTGTTTCACAAGGCTTGCCTGTATGTTCAGTAAGAATATGTGAGCTTTTTTTAAGAAAAAAGTGTTTGAAACAGACAGTATATCATGCATTGGTTGTAGCAGGTACTGTCTGAATTCTTCAGAAGTATGGAATTGGCAAGGGAAGCAACATTACTGCAAAAATGCATACCCACTTGATGCAGTGGAGGTTTACTTTCATATGTTCCATTGTATCAAAGTCAAGGCCATCTGAAAGCTTTAATTTGCTCTTGGTCCTTAGTAATGCTTTTTGTTGTAATGCTGATCTACAAATGCTTTTTGTAATAACGTTGCCCTACAAAGCATGTTTGAATACTTTTTTTCATCCCAGAGCTAAAGCCAGATGAAATGTTCTTAGTTAAAGAGCAGCTGCTCTTCAACTGATATATTTTTATAAACACTGTAGTAAAAACTGAAATTAAAGAATTACGGCTACGTTGAGATGTTTTTGGAATTCTTTTTTAGAGGTGTATTTTTTGATCTGTCTCTGCTTAGGAGGGAAAACCTGAACTTTGAAGCTTGTCAATAGATTAAAGATGAAAACACAACACAGCTTAATTCAATTATTGATGACAATTTCTTGGTATACTTTTTGTTTTTACTGATGATCAAATCCTTTACAAGTGTCAATAAGTGAGTTGGAAAAAACTTAGGAATCTGCTGACACAGTAAATGTTTCTTTTCTCCACACAAATGACATAAAACATCCAACACTTGATGAAATGTTACAGCTGCAGCATGAGTTGTATCTGCCAGTGAGATCTCAACATTTTCCAAACTTCCCTCAATATATTTATTAAATTAAAACCTAATATTCAGTTCTAGGCTTGTCAGAAGTATTTACACTTGTTTTTCCCGTAAGTTCTCGACTGTTTACAGTTAAAGCAGGGTAATGATGTTCATTGACTACATTTTTCAGTGTTTTTAGTTGAAATTTCTATCTGTTCCTCTGAGTTGGGATATCAGATGAAGGAGTACTTGCGATAAAAAGGAGGCTTGCCATGCACCACACTTACATTACTTTCTCTTCACAGTGCAGTTCTGGTAGAGAATTTTAGATTCTTTAAACTGGTGAATGATTACGGTAAATACGCGTGCAGTAAGATACAGGGTAAACTTCAGTGGAAGCCACAGTGCGCTATTGTGAGATGCAAAGCGTCCCGTGGGTAGGCCACATCAACTATCTCAGCAGCAATTACAGGGACCCTTGTGGTAAGGAGAAGTGCAAACGAACAAAGCACAACATTTAGCCTCAAAGAGGAGAGCTGAAGGGAGGGCTGTAGCAAGGGAGAGCCGAGCCTGTTGTTGCGAACTTGTAGTAAGAGTGTTGGGGCCTCAGCTGGCGGTGTTATTTGGGAAAGGTCGCTCTTGAATACAGAGCGGGGTTTATTCTCTGCTGCAGGTACTTGAGCGGCTAAACTAGCGGCTGTTTTGGCCCACCTCACAGGGAATAAAGCTAGGACTTGCTGAGCCCTTTTCATCGCTACAGCCAGGCCCAGGTGCAGGCCCTTCCTGGCTCAAGGGTATTTACAGGACCATGCTCTGAAGGCTTCTTAGGGTAATGCATAAAGAGACAAAATCCTTACCTCTTTCTTTTTGTTTCCCCCTCTGTTCAGATAGTTCAAGGACATTTTTGTTCTGTTTTGCTGTGAATGTCTAATTCACAGTGTTGTACAGAAGGGCTATGTGCACTTTGTAAGGTAGCACTTCGTAGCATGCACAAGGGAAAGTCTGGTGGCTGTGGTTCAATGCTTTTATTAGTGTTTTAATACACTGCAGATAGAAAGAGACTTGATGTTTCCTGTTTTTTTTCTTCTTTTCCTTCTGTGGATTTTTTTTTTGTAGAAATGGTGGATAGCTGGAAGAGATTTAAGTAGCTGACTGACCTCAAAACTGAAAAGGTTGCATCTTGTAGGTTTGATAAGGCTCACAGGGAAGGGTTGCAAAGATAGGATAACAGCTAATGTAATGAAAGGGTATTTGTAGTAGCTGCTTCTCTGAGTGTAAAGATATGAAAGGCTAAATGGAAAGAAGAAAAGGGTGTAAATGTGCGTCTTAAAGTAGGAGAAAAGATCTGAAAGGCTTAGCAGAACAACAGAGAGAGTAAATTATGTGAATTAAAAAAAACAACAACAAAACAAAAGCAAACTAAACATCCTAGCACGTATGTACATATGCTTTGGGAAAACAGTGATACTTCTGAAATGAGAGAAAATTCCTGTTTGGTCTTCAGTACTCTGATATTAGTGTTAAATCCAGTCCATGAGTAATTGGTTCTATCACTTTCTACTTTTCATGAGGCTGGCTTCCCTCATTAATTATAGTAATGAGTTTGTAAATTCAGTGGAGGAAATACTTAGGTTTCATTTTCTCAAATATTTTTAAAGTTCTACTGTGTTATACCTTGTAATGTTGGTACTCTCCTCATCACTTATGCCTCTACAAGACGAAAGGACAAAATAATACCACTCAAAAAAGTTCATTAGAACTGAGTGATTTTATAAAAACAGAAAAACAGAACTCTTACAAAAGAGAGAGCCTTTCTATCAATTAAGGAGTGATTGTTTCTTGTTTGCTGGTGGAGTCCTGTCATAAGAATAGATGTCAAAATTTCTCAGCCAACACAAAGTGCAAATGCATGGTCTCCCAGTCAGTTTTTCCTTTTTAGGTAGGTATGGTAGACGTGTAAATTTCACCTAGGAAAAAGATCACAATAGTATTACTTTTTTCATTAATGAGAGTATCCAGATTTGATAGTCTTAACTGCTGTAGCAGGGCATCATCACCTTTCTGGCTGATTACAATGGAACTTTATCTGTTCCAAAGAACACAATCTTACACCACGTGACAAGACTTGATGGGCTAGGAACTAACCAGGAAATTGTACAACCGTGGGCTCTAAAATAAAGAGTACTGTTAGTAAAATTTCTTCAGCTAGAGTGCTGTATGAAAATGAAAGTGAATTTTGCAACATGCAGTGTACTACCACCTTTGCTTTGAAATTTTTCATATAAAATTAAGGTAAAAGCTGTTGGGGTATGGCCAGTTTTGTCATAGACTGTTCAAGTTTAAGATATAGTACTGGCCTGAATGAAATATATATAGTGGGTCCATTGTTTTAATCTTCTTTTGATGACCAATTTAGACTGTGCAAAGAGCATATTAGTAAAATTTGTTAGTAGAGATGATTTAGAAAAATTCTTAAAGAGGGAAAAATAATAAGGGATTTAAATCTGAAATAAATTTAAATATGCCAGAATTTTTTATCCTGTGGGAACGGAGTGGAGAATGTGGTTAATGCAAAATACTTCAGGGAAAAATAAAGATTGGGATCACTGGGGAGAAAGCTATTTTATGACACTTAGTTATAATAATATACATAAACGTTCATAGCAGTATGAAGCAATAAGGTTGTGCTATTTTATGCATATGTATCACAGATACTGCAGGAAATGGAATGTGAAATATTTTTTAACTACATATTGTAGTTTTGCAAAACCAATGACAAGGTGAGTTATTTTCTTCTTAATATTGCTGAGGAATGTTCATCTTAAAAGCTTTTTATTTTTTCTTTCTGCTGTGACACTAAAAATATTTCACTAGAATTTTGGCTATGCTGAACTTGTCCATTCTTGTAATCAGTTACAAATGCTATTGTTTTGTTGTTTTCTTTTTTCCTCAGCCAAATGAAATCAAACTCAACTGGATTTGAGTTATGGAGTAGGCTTTACAATGAATATGTGCTGTTAGCTTAGTTATGTAAGAGTTGAATAGAGGCAGAATAAAAGTATTGTGTGTGTGCATATACAGAGGGAGAACAAAGAGCAAAACTAGGAGAAATGTAATTGAATTAGGAGGTTGGTTGATCAAGAAAAGATTTCTGCAGCAAGATGCAAGTCTTTGAGATGGGTGACCTGAGAATGATCATTCAGCATACATTCAGTACTCTGGTTAAAATGCTAGCAGTACTTCCAAAGTAAATGAGTCTTACTAAAGAAGTGGAACTTGTCAGTCTGCTGCAATTATAAATTCATAAGATTTAATATTTAGGAATAAGGATGGGTGTTGGATTGTCATGGCAGTAGTAGAAAATCAAAGCTTTCTTTGTCATGAATTTTACTCAATGCAGATCTCCTTACCAGTCTACCTATTACAAGCTGTCTTCATAGTGAATTTATCCACAAAGAAGAGAAGTGGGGATAATGGCCTAATTCTGTTCTACAGTGTGACAGCTTGCACTGTTATGTTTTATGTAATGTATTTGATAAGAATGTTGAAATGGATTCAAGAAGGAGGAAGCATTACTAGAAAATTCTACTTATCATACATGGATAGATCCAAGACATTGAATTTGGTAATTTGAAGTATGAAACATTCAAAAGGTAACGTTTTATCTGATAGTGTTAAATACTGTATTTATCAGTGCTGGTTAGAAATCTGCTGATTCCTGTTATATTTGTCTTAAAAGAGCTACGGATCATCATGGTAGTTTTTAATGATGGGATCTAGTCTGAAGAGCCTTTCAGCGCTGGCAGAAAAATGTAGTATTATCAATATATTATCTCAAATTCTTTATTTTAGATAAATGTAAATGAAGGTACACAAGGATTATCATAGAATTAGCAAGATTGGAAAAGACCTACAAGATCATCCAGTCCAACCATCCACCTACCACCAATATAACCCCACTAAACCATGTCTCTCAACACGTCTGTTACATGTTTTAATAAAGAAAAGTAGAAATATTTTTATATCTAAATAAAATCACTAGATTATGCTACTGTTCCTCTAGCCAAGATCAAGATTTGTTTTCTGAAGAGAAGTGCTGTTAGCGTGCACACTCCTTGGTTTTGTGTTTGTGCTACAAGAGTAATGAGTATTCGTATCCATGCTTTCTGGCACACAATAAGGCCTTAGTATATAATGTGTGGTTATCAAAATAACATTGGCAGTGGTAATTCTTTGGGCCTTCATTATGGTGTTTAAGATGTTAACATATAAACAATAACAACAAAACAGAAAACCCACAGTCTTAGAAGTAATCAAAGGAAAAATGTAATGAAGCTGGAGATGCCTGTCTGGAAAAGATTTCTTTGAGCTAATCCAAAAGAAAGTAGTCAAGAGAAATACTACCTTATATTCATTAAATCTTATGTTGTCGTTTAATGAATTAAATGTGCATTTGAAACTTAATATCTTCACACAGAGCATCCTTCACCACTTTTTTACTATAGTTCTAATTCGTGTTTCCTTACAAATATGTTTTTTTTACTTTGTACTTGGTAGAAAATGGAACTTAGGCTTGATCTTGTAGCAGTATTCAGTGCCATTTATTTATTTGCATAATCTAGCTGTGGGTGGGATTGTTTTGTAAGAAAGTTTGCTGTTTTTAATCTTTTTTTTGTTCATGTTACTTGCATTTTTTAATTATGGTTGTATGACTGCATATTGTCCATTGTGTTTTATTTTGGCTTCTGAGCTCAGAATGATTTTGCAATTACTTTGCTAAATACAAACACTACAGAAAATGTTTTAATATCTTACTCTGCACAGTAATAGTGCAGGTCTCATGAATTTGGCAAATACTGAAACAAAAAAAGAGTTAGTAGTTTTGATGTGTCCAAGGAATATAAAACATAAAATGGTCAGTGCATGTTGACTGCTCAAGTGTTCACATCTTGGTGTTCTTTAGTTAATGAATTTGCCTGGAACTGCTAGGAATCTCCTCCTTTTCAAATCGATATGTGGAAAGCTTTGCCTCCATGTTTAGGAAAAAAAATGGAATACCCGTATAACTATGACCAATAATTGAAAAATAAATAACATTAAAGTTGGAAACAATGTTCAGTTTAAGTTGGGTGGTCCAGAAGATTGAAAAGCTGTTCTGTGTTTGCTTTCAGTTTCTTACCAAAGGAAAATAGTGTACAACCAGAAATCACATTTTAATTGATGCTTTATTTTGCTTTATCCTTAATTAGAATATCCTGCTGGGTGTAGTTTTATCAGCAGTGCCTTTGAGATTGTGTAATGTTTAAAGAGGATTACACTACATAAAACTTTCCAGTTATGAGATTTAAAAAAAAAAAAATGTGGTGTGAATTAAGTAGTTTTGAAAGGGAACATGGTGAGCTTTTGGAGGAGTTTAAAGCATGTATGATAAATGTGGTTTTGTTTGGTCTTTGTTTTATGCTTTCTGTTTTGTTTTTGTATGTGAGGTTGGAGATGTGAATCTGTAGTAAATGCTCCAGAAAGTATGAACTGTAAAGGGAAAAGAAGAAAACATGCATTGAAATTTTGTATAGAGTTGGTACTCTGAAGTAAGCCTAGGTAGTGTTTGAACACATGGCAATTTCCTAAAATAAACACAGCCACAAAGGGAAAATGTGATAATGTCTTGATGATGATGAGTGTCTGCTGTTACAGGTCCAGTGAGATGCAAGTGCCAACAACCCAGTCTTGACAATCATGATCCAAATTGTAATGAAGAAATCTGGCAGCTCTGATGCCTTTATGTGAATGTATTACCATGGCTATGAAGATAAATATTTCCAAAGTGGAAATACTAACAAATACTTAGTCGCTTCCAAGCAGATTATAAGTGAAGAGGTATACTAAAGGAACCAAGATAAATAGGAAAAGGAAATATATCTTCTGAGTGTATGTTCCATTCCTGTTTCCCTGGGCTTGGTTCTTCATTTTAAAATCAGTGTATTTAGACAGATGTATTCTTTGTGAAGGCTGAATGCTAACTTCTTAATTTTTTCCAACTTCCTTCCTGTTCTTCCCCTCTTGTGACTCTCCTCTTATGCAAACATCCCTGATTAAAGCGTAAAGCTTGCTGGAAATTTTCTCTTCTCTATTGTAGAGCAGTGAGCTGCCGGATACCACAAACTAACCAAGTGCAAGAACTCAGATTTATCCTCAAGAGCAGACTCCCCCTTGTGGGTGTGGAGCCTGTTACTTGCCAGCCTTTCATGTCCTTTGTACTGCATTAATTTAACCTACATTTCCATCTTCTAAATTTTTTTTTAATTAATATCTTTAAATAATTCCAAAGCATGTTTTTATATCCTTAAGTAGCTTTCAATGCAGACTGACCTGAAAACTCTAAATTGGAAACTGGGTTTGTAGAATGGGAAATATATTGCCAAAATACAAAGATCTTTCTTATTTTTTTCAATCCCTTCTCCTTCCTTTGGGTATAAACAGTTCCTGTATAAACGCAGCACATCATCTCTTTCTTAATGTTCTGCCTAGCTTTTGATAATGAGGGTTGTGTCCTGTAGTGGATGGCTACCATATGGTGCTCATACCTGCTGT
Source organism: Numida meleagris (assembly GCF_002078875.1). Taxonomy (NCBI): domain Eukaryota; kingdom Metazoa; phylum Chordata; class Aves; order Galliformes; family Numididae; genus Numida; species Numida meleagris. The sequence continues at coordinate 81,732,170 of NC_034412.1, read as the reverse complement.
GAGTACCAGCCCTAGTGGCTGGCAGATCACTTTATGTCAGTTCTCTGGGTTCCTCTGCCAAAGGTTAAGGAGAGCTGTTTTTCTACGGGTAGGGTGAGATGTCTGTCCTGTGTTTAGAATTCCGATGCAGAATTCTGCAGTGGAATCTGGGCCATGTCAGAATTTGGAATTTCAGAAATTAAAATTTTGAATTTCAGGGGTAGACTTTCAAACTGTTGAAGACAGTTTATCCAGTCTTGTCACTTGGCTGACTCATCCTTGCAAGGTGTTTAATGCTGCTCACTGAGTGACTTATTTACATGAGCTTAAGAGGCTTTTCTCCTTGCTTGCTAGCCCAAGCTGAATGACTCATCCAGATCAAGCTGTTGACAGAAGAGGTGCTGTCGGAGCTGCAGATGGCACTGCCAGCATCTTAATGAGATCTGGTGCCAAGGCAAGCATATGAAAGTGTAGGAAACAATGCTGTAAATTGCAAGTGAGTCTTGAAAGATAGAGGTTTGCCTGTCGATGAAAGATGCTGTGCGTTTTTCATAGTGATGAGAAAATCAATCTTCCCTGCTTTACCATTTCCATCAGAGCCACATCTAGCCCTGTCTTTATGACCTAAAATTAATTGGACTGATAAATCAATCAATTCAATTTCCTAGTATTTAGACATCATTTCTGAAGTGGATAGTAATCTGGGGTGACATGCTTACATTTTGAAATTCAGAATCCATCTGGTTGTTCCAGATTTCCTTTACTCTACCAGAACTAACCAGTACTCCTATAATGTACGCATATAAGACTCCAGCTGAGTAAGCTAAACTCTATAACTCTCCTTTGTTCTCCATTTGTTCTCATCACCCCAGTCTGTTTGTTACTGTTCTCGCACTTCTTTTTCAGTGTGAAACGAGTTAGCTGACTCTGTATGAAGGTAGTGGCAGACTATACCACCAATTGATAAAGCCTGCACATTGAACCAGAATAAAGAAATATGGAAAATTACACATACATAATTCACTGTGTTGCACGCGATCACTTGGTAATGCAGATTACAATTCCCAAGGATGTTGTTTAGATACAAAATATCTGTAAGGCATCCCAGAAATTAAGAATTCACATTGCATGTCTAAATTATGATAGGTACTACTTTCTGAGTTGTTATTCAATTTATATTTGGTGAGGGATGTTAATGTTTTTCCTATTTTTGTGAACTGGTATTTTGGGTTTTGGACAGAACGATTTTTTGTTTTGCTAGCTGTTAGAGTTGCAGTGGTTTTTGTTTCTTCAGGAAACATGAGCCCATCAATCTCTTAACAAAGAGTCATAGGACAGGGAATTTCAGTACAAAAGTTTATATTTCCTCATCAGTACAAGCTCTGACAATGTGCATTGCAATCAAACCCATAATCTGACAAGTTTCTTGGGCAGTCTAAACCAAATCTACTTTTTAGATATTATGGATCAATGAAAGAAAAAATTATGTGCAATGAAATAGAGTTATTTAATGGATAAGATATCAGCAAAAATGTCTGGTGTCTCTGTTTCTTCTTGTATAACTTGTCAGAGCTCAGGGGATGTCACAGAATCGTAGAATCATTTGAGTTGGAAGGGATATTTAAAGGTCATCTAGTCCATCTCCCCTGCAATGAACAGGGACACTTACAGCTAGATCAAGATGCTCAGAGCCCCGTGCACCCTGGTCTTGAATGTCTCCAGGGATGAGACATTGTGTTTAAACATCTTCTATTCTTCAGTTATCACCTTTATCAGATTCTTGGGTGCAGTGAAAACTGTCTTTTCAGTTTCTTCAGCATAGTATTTCTAATTTCTATCATTTCTTCTTTTCTCTATTGTCCTGAACATTGCTGTGTCCTTAACTGTTATTGACTTTCACAGTGATCTCCATTAATAGACACAGGGATATCTGAACTTGTCATAGAATCATAGAATGGTTTGGGTTTTAAGGGACCTTTATGATCATCTAGTTCTAATTCCCCTGCTGTAGGCAGGGGCACCACTCACTAGGCCAGGTTGCTCAAAGCCCCATCCAGTCTGGCCTTGAATGCTTCCAGGGAGGGGGCATCCACAACCTCACTGGGCAACCTGTTCCGGTGTCTCACCACTCTTAGCGTTAAGAATTTCTTCCTGATACCTAATCTAAATCTACCCTCTTCTAGTTTAAAACCAATTTCCTTGTCTTGTTGCTACATGCTGAGCATGAGCCAGCAGTGTGCCCAGGTGGCCAAGAAGGCCAATGGCATCCTGGCTTGTATCAGAAAGTGTGTTGCCAGTAGGAGCAAGGAAGTAATTGTCCCTGTTTGCTCAGCACTGGTGAGGCCGCACCTTGAGTACTGTGTCTAGTTTTGGGTCCCTTGCTGCAAGAAAGAGATTGAGGCCCTGGAGCGTGTTCAGAGGAGGGCAACGAAGCTGGTGAGGGGTCTGGAGCACAGGCGTTATGAGGAGTGGCTGAGGGAGCTGGAATTGTTCAGTCTGGAGAAGAGGAGGCTCAGGGGAGACCTCATTGCGCTCTATAACTACTTGGAGGGAGGTTGTAGTGAGCTGGGGGTCGGCCTCTTCTCTCTTGTAACTAGTGACAGGACGAGGGGGAATGGCCTCAAGTTGCGCCAGGGGAGATTTAGGCTGGACATGAGGAAATACTACTTTTCTGAAAGGGTGGTCAGGTGCTGGAATGGGCTGCCCAGAGAGGTGGTTGAGTCACCGTCCCTGGAGGTGTTCAAGAAACATTTAGATATAGCATTGAGAGACATAGTTTAGTGGGGTTATTGGTAGTAGGTGGATGGTTGGACTGGATGATCTTGTAGGTCTTTTCCAACCTAGCTGATTCTATGATTCTAACCATCTGAGATCTACGCCCTTATAAAAAGTCTCTCCTCAGCTTTTCTGTAGGCCCCCTTCAGATACTGAAAGGCCACTGTAAGGTCTCCTCCGAGCCTTCTCTTCTCCAGGCTGAAGAGTCCCAACACTCAGCCTGTCCTCATAAAGGGGACAGAACTCTGATCAGATCCGTGGCCCTCCTCTGGACCCACTCCAACAGCTCCATGTCCTTCTTGCTTTGGGGGCCCCAGAATTGGATGCAATACTCCAGGTGGGGTCTCACAAGAGCAGAGTAGAGAGGGGCAGAATCACTTCCCTTGACCTGTTGATCGTGCTTTTCTTGATGTGGCCCAGGATACGTTTGGCCTTCTGGGCTGCAAGTGTACATTGCTGGCTCATGTTGAATCTTTCATCAATTGACACTCCCAAATCCTTCTCCTCAGGGCTGCTTTGAAGCAGTTCTCCGCCCAACCTGTATTTGTACTTGAGATTACCCCAACCCAGGTTCAGGACCTTGCACTTGGCCGTGTTGAACTTCATGAGGTTGGCAGGGACCCACCACTCAAGGCTGTTCAGGTCCCTCTGGTATGGCATCCCTTCCCTTTAGCGTGTCAACTGCACCACTCAGCTTGGTGTGACCTGCAAACTGGCTGAGGATTCACTTGATCCCGCTGTCCATGTCACCTACGCAGATGTTTAATAGACCCTGTCCCTGCACAGATCGCTGAGGAACACCACTCTTCACTTGTCTCCGCTTGGATATTGACCTGTTGACCACAACTCTCTGAGTGTGACTGTCCAGCCAATTCCTCATCCAGCAAGTGATCTTATCCATCAAATCCATTTTTCTCCAATTTAGCAACCAGGATTTTGTGCAGGATAGTGTCAAACACTTTGCACAAGTCAGGCAGATGATTTCTGTCTTTTCTGGAGAAGATGTCTTGCTTTCTCTTGAACATTTTATTTTCTGCATTGTTAGTGGAAAATCTATTTAGTCTGGCTTTACAGTAAATTATTTCCAAGGTGCTTAAAGTAAGTATCTGTTTTAAATCAGTGACTAAAGGAGATTTCACATGTAATGTTTCTATCTGCACAAGGGTAACCATGACATTACTTTTTGTTTCTTGTGCATGTTAGGGGCTTTAATTCAGTATAGTCTATGATTGTGTTAAAAATTTTAATTACTGAGGTTTGTGAGACTACTTCCAAGTACAAGGGGTATTTGTAGAAAACTGTAAGATTGACAAGTGATTGACAGAGTAAACAGTCCCACCGTGTTCTGATGTCTGCAGCATTGCACCACAGCATGGGATACTATATAAGCCCCAGGAAGTAGTTGCAATCCTATTTTTATTAGACTCTTAATACTAATATATCTTAACATTATTGTTAAATTGCAAAATAATTGTATTGCTATTTTTCTTCTTTTCCTTAGAAAGCTTCACTGTTAAGTTGTAGCTGTATAAAGTGCTAGACTGATATAACCTGATAGTTGTACATGGGGAAGAAAACATTTTATGATTAAAACTGATGAGTATTCTAACTGTAGAGTTAAACCTATTGTCCTGATTGCCTTCAGAGCAGTACCTGTGTAGAAATATCAAATCTGTGTAGCTCTTAATATTCCCTAAATATATATATATATATAGGTACAGACTCACCTTCTTGCCACATTTTCCTTCCCCATTGCTCCTCTGCCCTGCCATAAGCAGGAGACAAGAAAGGAAGGAAAAAAAAAAAACCTCAGAAACAACAAAGATAAATGTCTAAAAACTCAAACGGCTTCATTGATTTGCCCTGAAGGTCTTTGCATTGTAACAATTGGTAAATCAAAGGATCTTCTTGAGAAATTGTTTGTTTTGCAGCTGAAGATGATTATTGACATTTGAACAAAAAAAGTAATTTGCACATTTTAAAAATTTTAATTCTAGGAAACCAGAAGGCAACTAATGTAAATTTTGGACAGTGGTACAGCTTAGTCTTGAAGTGTCTCATGGGGTTCAGACAGATACACATTTATCACATCTCAGGTTAAGAAGACTAGTGATGGTATTTTGCTAACTGAATCTTTTGCTGTGAACCAGTCTTCAGATATGTTCTCAAACTGGTCTCCCATTTCATATAAGAAACCCTCTTTTCCTTGTTGCCTGCAGGTTTTGCACAGGTTTCCAGTTTCATTTTCATTTTGTACTGAATGAGAACTGAATGGGCTGTGGCCAACTGTTGGACTGTGTTAAGTATTGTAGAGCCAAACTGAAAACTTCTCTTCATTATTTGTACAGAGGAGTCCAAAAAGTCAAGTGAAGAGAGCCTTCTCAGGGTTGTTTAGTGTGTTTTTTTGTTTTTGTTTTAAAAAAGAAGATATCCTTAGGTTTTACCTTTAGCCAATGCTCTGCTAAATTTGATGAATATTTACACTTTGCCTCTTCCTAAAATATCAGAGCTCTGCTCTCTTTTCTGTATAACCAAGGCATTTTGCTGTGGATGACTAGATAGTGATGTGCATGGCAAACATTGCCCTAAATGTACAGCTTTTTCAGTTGTCGATATTAAAAGAACTGGCCTGCACTGATATGTTCTACTGAGCATAGTGAAGTAATAGCTGAAACTGCTACGACCAAGTTAAAGTGGATTTGGGCAATTAAATTAAAGCTGTTTCTTATACGGTATGTGCTGCTATCTTCCTTTGGGCCTATCCATTTCCTTCCCCAGTATTTTGGCAAATAGCATCCAAACCTGTAGAACTGAGGCAGCTGAGCTCATTCTGCTGCCTCTTAGGAAACTGCTGAGCAACAGCAGAGAGGTCTGGAGCTGCTCAGGAGGATGTACCAACAAAGTAGAAGCTGAAGAAAGCATTTGTGCTCCTTTCACTTCTGAAGAAGCAAGGATGCTTCTGGCAATGGGAAGGAGGAAAATAAAACTGTCCTTTTTGCTACGACTTCTCTCTAGAAATAGTTTGACTCCTTGAAATAAAGATCTTTCTAGAGGGATCTGAGATTTTCTTTCTAAATGTCATGGTTGGGGAAGAGCAGCTTTTTAATTTATGTTGCCTTTTAGGCATATTGCACCTCTTCTCCAAATGTTTATGATCTACTATTTCTACTTCTTCAGATACAAGGTTTTGTTAGTTGTAAAACCAGAAAAGAAGGTGGTGGTTGAATAAATTCATTGATGGGTTAAAGAACTTTTCACAGTGGGCATAAAACAGAACAGAGATCGATTAAAACTATATCTATAAATAAAAAAAAAAAATGGAATTGAGAATGCACTGACTTATGTGTTGCAGTTAATCTCTAGGTGTATTTTTATGCTTTGCCAAAAGCTTCAGCATCTTGAATAGTTTTTACTTTGGCAGTAGGTAATGGGAGAATTTTTTTTCAAGCATTGTTTTACTTTTTTCATAACAGAATCCTAGTATTTTCATGACTGAATTACTGGGCTTCTTCTAATAACTATTCTTGTTAAGGTAAATAATATTTTTTCCAGAATCTAAAAATTCCTCATGAAGAAAATTCTACTGTAAGAGAACTCAAATATTTTTCCTATAACTCTTTCCTCTTTACATACATTAACTTCTCTAGCATCCAATAATATGTTAATATAAAAATACTGAATTTTCAGAAATGGCATCCTCCAAGATATCTGTAAACTGCAATAAAGTAAGTTGGAAACTATAAACATTTTAAAAAATGTATGTGGATGCAGAACCTAAAATTAGCAATTTTATGTACTTCAGAATGGTACTGAAAATACTAATTTTTAACACTGTTGGATTCTGATTTCATTAAATTGGACATCTAAATGGTAAATTAATCCAGAATTAACAAATTGAAATTAAAATACTTCAAGAAACTATTTTATCCAAGTTAGGGGAATCATGATGTCTGATATGCTGTCACCACAAGCTGTTGTCTAGGTGAAATCATCTGTTTAATCTTTTAAAGTCTAAGAATATTTTAGTGCTAGAATATGTAAGCTTAAAAAGTTTGTGAGAACTGTTTCTCATTTAGTGCTATTTTTGTCATCTGTATTCTTAATGAAAAGTTCTAGTAACTAGTAGCTGCTGTTTCTTTCTTGTCTTAAAATAGTAATAATAATTTTTAAAAAATTCCCACTACTTTCTATTAATGTTACTCGTGTGCATTAATGTAAAATGTTTTCTTCTAATATTATGGCAAATACCTGCCTGATCTCTTATGAAAGTATTTTTATTGTGCAATACATACTTGTTTTAGGTGTTTTGTGGAAAAGTAGCTGTAATTATTTAGTTTTCTGAAGAAGTTAAAGCAGAGGATCGTAGTTGCCACTAAAGGACTAGATGAAGTTATAATTCTTGGAGGATAAAAGAAACAGCTAACCACCAAATAGTAGGGACTTGTTTGCCTGGAGCCTAGATGCAGATGATGTAGAAAGGGAAGAAAAAAATCATTTGGCCCAGGTGAAGGAATGGATGACAAAAACAATGAAAGGTGAAGTGGTGGTGCTGGTGGTGGTGTTTTTCACCTCCCCCCATATATTGTTTATAATTGTTCTGTTTTTCCAGGCTTCTTGTCATTCTCTTTGACTCAAACTAAGGTCAGCACTCAGTTTCACTTTCCAGCCTACCCCAATTTACTGTTCTTGCTCTGTACATCCACAACCTATTGCATTTCCTTCTATCTTAAGGGTTCCCCATTTCCAAGGGAAATGTACCTGCCATCTTTCTAGAAAAAGGTTCCTGACAGCAAAAGCCATCTTTGCAGAACTCCTCCCTCTAAATTGAGCCTTCCTCATCCCTTTCTCCTCATCCACTATTGGTGTCTTCTCGTCGTCTGTGTTCAGAGTTAGTTAACTAACTTAGGCTATTTTCCGAATGTATTTGCGGAACCTGGTTCTATCTGGAAGCAGCCTGTTCCCAGAGATCCAAATGAAAAGGGCAAGGCTGTGGAAGGGTTGTGTCCTAAAAGCTTCTCTCAGAATCCTTTAATGAATCTAAGGAGATTGAAGCTGAGGCAAATAGGCTACCTCCTGCAGTGCATTACTTTGATCAAACTATCAAAATGATAGGGGTATATTTTTCAAATAAACTCTAGAACTCAAATACTTTCTTCAAGTGAGGTTATGAGCTCCAGTCTGCTTGTGTGTGTTCAAATGTGTGTCTGCTTAAAGCTCAATGCAGTCAGCGTGAGGGTAAGGCTGCTAGAGAACAAGTGTTACTATTCTGTTTTTATCTCACAGATGAAGCATAATGTTTTTCACATGTTTGTGTGCCTTAAAAACATAAGGCAATATAAAACTCCAGTGAACTGATACACTTTCATGACATCAAGAGATTATAACCAACTGTTGGGAGAGGAAATAATGGGACAGGAAAACTGGCCTTCTGGATAACAGTAAAGTAATGGATGTGATCTATGTACCATTTGTTACTCCTTCTGTTTCCCATAGTCTCATAAATGAAGTAAGGAAACAGGATTAGACAGATCATTTAGTTCTCTGTCTAGCTGAAACATCTCTCTCAGGAACGCTTCTCAGCCTAATGAACAATTGCTGATAAGGCATCTCAAGTGCTGTCCTGGATTCACTTATATTTTAACTACTTGGACAGTGGAGTTAGGCTATCTTTAGTGTGCAGGGAAGAGGCCATGTGGGTTGTGAGTGGATGCTGTATGCACCTTGGTTGAAGCCAGGGTTCAGAATGTTTGTGATGAATCAGATGGCCTGAAATCAACTCATAACATACACTGGGGACTAGTGCAGAATATTAAGATACAGGAAAAATGAAAACCTCAAGGCATAGATGTGTAACATGGCAGAATGCAACTTGAGTGGTTTGGGAATCGCAGGATAAGTTGAGTCATGACTCTGTTGTCAAAAAGGCGAATACTGTCTACGAATTACTAAACATTCTGAACGCTTGATGTGATTTTTCCTTGTTTGGTACTTACCTGTGTCTACCCAGGGGCACTGTTTTTAAGGTTATACAAAAGAGAGAGTCTAGAGAGTATTAATTTATAGTATAAAGTTTATAAAATGCATCTTGATAGGCAAAATTTGAAATAGTTGGGTTTACTTATCCTGGAGGACAGAAGACTAGATGGTAAGATTGTTCTAAATATCTTAGTAACTAATTGTTTTTTCATCCTTTGGGAGGGAGATGAAATTCATTTCATTGGGAGCAATGAATTTAAGTTGAAAACTACAAAACGCTTTCCCAGGGTTAATTTTGTGGAAGGCTAACAAGGACACTGGGAAATATACTTTAGTAGCTGTTCTAAAGAACTGGTTAATAAGCATCTATCAGTGGATGGTTTAATTGATTCTCTCTGAGCAATTCTTTTCTAAGATAATGAATGGGAGAGCTCTTTACAATCTGTTTCTGTAAGAAAATCGTAGTTATTTTAGGAATCATTGATGTCACCATATTGAATACTTACCTTACTCTTGATTAATTCACAGATGAAATCTTGAATCATTTTTTTCTTTATTGTTAGTGTCTTCTTGCTAAGCCACAAATTCAGTTGTAAAAAAAAACAAACTGAAATTCACACTACTGTAGCTTCATTCATACTGATACTGTTAATAATGTGGCAGAAGAACACAGAATTATTCCTAAGCTTTTTTCTCCCCTAGTGGACTGTTCCATTGATTTGCATATAAGGTACAGCATCACTATATCACTGCTCAGATTTGCTGTATTTAATTCTGATGTTGAATATGTGAACTGCTACCCACCTGAAGTAGTAATTGCTTTTGTGGGTGGAACATTTCTTTCATTCTTTATGACTGTGAAAAGCTATAGAATGACTTGTGACAAAAGCTAAAGGTAGTGTTCCAGCAGTAATAGTGAATTTAAGTAGCCTTCCAATTCATTCATCAAGATCCTTTTTTTTTTTTTGACAGAGAAAACATCATTTTCAAAGAAAAATGTGTTTATGTTCACAGTAGTGCAGAAATGTAAACCTTCTGATCTACTATGATAGTGAAAAAGGGGGGTGAAGGTGGAAAGAAATGCTTTTATTAAAGAAAAAAACTAAAAAGTGGCTCAATTTTTTTTCCTGGAATTCCTCAGGTATCCTTTATTTGTTTTGTCCCAGTACTAGCTATTACATTTGAATATGGCTCAAACAACAGGATAATTTAAGTAGGACTAAAGTGGAACAAAAAAAAAATCATTTTAATGTCTACTGCCCTCTTATTTATAAAATCTCACTTCCAAGTAATACGGTGTATCTTGCTGCATATTTGCAGATAGTTTTCAGGCTGATGCTAGCTAGCTCTAGGGTCTGACAGTTTCTGTAATGGAGAAGGAAAAAAAAAGGGGGGGGGAAAGTCAATTTTTGTGTGGAACATTGTATGTTCACCCTACGACTATATTTCAGTGTGAGACATGCAAATGTATTGTTTTTCCTGAACTGCTTTTGAAGTATGATGTATTTCATATAATTGTTTGTTTCAGATTACTTATGAATCAATATATAGGACTGTGTAGGACAGGAGAGCAGAGAACTCTGTGTTTCTCCATTAATTTTGTCTGCTTTCTTAAAAGTGTATAAATATCTTTTTTTCTTTCTGTAGTGCTTTTATGACTTTTTAAAACTCTTGATCAGTTACATTGTTTCTGCATTAATTTTAATCATTTTAGGATGCTGAAACAGTGGCATGTAGTATCTGTTTTATATGGGCGTCATTTACTTTTTTTTTTTTAGAGCAATCGTGGCATAACTTAAAGCTCTACTTGTGGAGTTTTCTTGTAATTTAATTCATACTAATATCAGTGTATTTTCTTCATTGTTATAAAACCACTCTCTTTTCAATTCTTTCTAATTAATTGGCATATGGCTTAATTTGTGCTTTCAGTCTACAGAGTATCTGGAAAGAAGAGAAAGTAATCTCCTTGGCACCTTGTTTTAGCAATCACAATTTTGTTTGCTTTTTTGTGAGTAGTCAAGTAGTTGATAATTGCTAGAACTTATTTACACTATACATCTGGGATTTTAATTATGTTTTCCTGTAAAAGTGAGGTAGAATTTGTGGTCATATGTGGTAATGGGTAAATAGACCAGAAGTGATGTAGCAGAACTGAAATAGAATACACTGAGCTAGAATCATGTGTTTCTAGTCTAAAATAACTGGGGAGAGGTCACTGTTTAGAAGCTACCCTATAGGATTTTATTAGAAGAGGAATATCTTTAAGGCTTTCCTAAGGCAAGAGAGACCAAATATTTATTAACTTTCAGGAGGCTATCTGTCAAGATGCAGGGTTTTCTGAGATGTTTCACTACTTAATGAATTTAAAGCCAGCTGAGTCAAAGAAAGAAAATACAACATGATGTTTCAGTGTTTGTTCAACAAGATTGGGTCCATGCTGCTCAGGATGACAGACCAGGATGACTCTTGGCATGAACAGATGCAAAGCGTGGTTACACAGTAACCACAGCAGGTAATGGACTGCCTCCAAAGTTGAAGTGCCAACTGAGAGAGATCTGGGTTTGCAGTTTGCACCTACATACCTAAACTCTTCTTCAATTTTCTTACTTTTATAATAACTTCTTGCAAGCCTTGAGTTCGTGCTCAGAACTCCTTTTAGGTGTTTAAAACCAGATTTATTAGGAACTTGCAAGTTGGCAGTGTGTGATTTAAGAAAAACAGTAAGAAATGCTGAGGGCAGATGTTTGGCTTTAGCATTTTTCCACCATACTTGTTGGGCAAATCTCTCTCCTTTGAGTTGTTACGGGTGTACTATCTCTTGATGTTTGGACAGCCAGAATTTTCTCACAAGAAATGAGAAATCTAAACATAAGTTATCTACTGAGATTTACTGGCTAGACAAATAGGACTCTCCCATTGAGGGCTTATTTTCATAGGACCCCATGCCTTGAATAGATTCAACTTATATCCCAGAAAATGATTTTGCTAGGATGTTTTATAACTAAGTTCTTCTCTTGAGCCTGAAAAATTCCCACTTCACAGCTACTTCATGACACTTTCCAGCATGGTTTTAGTCCTGCTCTCTGACACTGTGGTACCATGGTAACTCCTTTCTCCTTTCCTCCATCCTTTCTACTGACTACTTTGTTACTCTTTCAGAGTAAAACAGTGTGTGCAAGAGGACTGAGATTTAGCTCATAAGCAGCCTGGTACACTGGGCAATCATCTGAGAGGCAGAACATCTGAGTTTAAATGCTTTCTCCAAATAGTGTTGTGAGAACAACTGCATGGGCTCTCCAGGCACTGAAACCAGCCTGAATGCTGATCTGTTTCTGGATCTACTTATGCCCAGCTATACTTTGCACAAAATCTACGATTTGGAAACAGAGTTGCTTAATTTTGTCAGGGCTATGGTGTTAGCTAAGCTGCAAGTGTCTGAATGTTAGAACTTAGGTGGTCTTGCACATACTGCCTAAATAGCATAAATGCACCTATTGTAGAGTCCTTTATTTGTGTAAAGGATTAGGCTGCCATTGAGCAGGACATTCAAGAATATTGGAGATTTCTGAATGTGCGTACCTGCAACTAAGTCATTTTGGGGATTTAGCTCTTGATGTTTCCTAATTGATATTCTTTAAAGCCCAGCAGGTGCAGTCCTTTTGTACCTAGGACTCTTCGTTTTTTGTTGTTAATAACCAAATGAGCTTTTGCAGTTCATCATGTTAGAACATTTAAATAGTTAACCTGAAGGATGACGCTGTATTAATAAGAGATGAGTTCACTGGGAATCTGAGTAACCTAAAACTATGTTCCTTTTGGAGATAGACATTGTCTATGGAGATTGTAACTTATACAATCTCATCAAATCACTTCTTGAAAGCGTGCATTTAAAAAGAAAAATCTTGTGATCTAGTAGTTTAGAGCTAATTTTGTACTGGTATAAGTGTGTTCCACCCCCACACCCCACATTTAATATGAACACTTCTCAAAGAAAACATATAGAACTTATTTATAATAACAACTCACTGTATATTTTTATGCTACTAATAAAATGCTGGTATTTCACAGAGTTTTCAGGTGCTAGATTTATTTAAAGGCTTTTTTCCTTTTTTTTTTTTTGAAGACTAGTTTTGGAAGAAGGCCATTTTGAATTTTATGAGGAGAAATTTGTTATAGTCCAGCCAAGATGTGGTATCTGTGATAGAAATAGAACCACTGGTAAGGCTGTCTTAGGGACAGTATTTCTTAGGAACGGAAAGTGGTTCTTTTTTTTGAAGACATTATAACTTGAAGTATCTGAGATTTGTATACAATGAAGTGTCTGAAGTTTTTACCATGTCTGAAGACTTTCAGAAAATGCATAAAGGTTTTCCCCTATAATCCCCCCTCATAACTCTTAAATGCTTTTAAAAAGCATCACTAAAAGACATAGGAAGAAAAGAAGAAGAATCAATCTTGACCCTTGATTTCTGCATTTCACATTCAGCCTAACCTGGAGGGACTTCAAAAATAGGCAGCAGTTCCTGTTGGTGTAGCTCTCCATTAAGTTTTGTTCCAACTGCAGTTTCTTCCAGTTTTGTGAGTTGATCCATACGTGTCCACCTCCAGACGTAATAACTCTCTTTATTACTGCAAGCAGTCCTAGTCAATGTTGTATTGATGTAATTTTTTCTCCCAAAATTGGAAATGCCTTTTTCTTGATGAGGGATAATGTTTCCAAATGTAAGTACTGTATCACCTTTGGAATTTTTATGGCAGTGTGTAATAACCGTGAAGTGCCAGTTAATCTGGGAATGAGTTGATATTCACACGTTTCAAGGCAAAAGATAGTTCTTCAAAGTCCAAGGTAGCTTTTACACTTAACAGTTATGTTACTACTGCTTTGGACGTATGCTATGCTTTTCTTCCTGTGATTTGCAAGCGTAGAAACAACATTAGCCTTACAGGATCCATGTCATTTATGTAGATAACAGTAATAAATCATTCTGAGGCCTGGTTTGCTCTTTTTTTGTAAAGTTGTTAAATGGACTTGTCCAAGGTAACTATTTAATTACCTAAGCATCTGATCAAGAACTGCATCCAGAGTCTTAATTTTCAACTACCGTCTGTTTAACATCCTGAAATCTACTTTCTCTTAAGAAGGATTTGGGCACTTTCAGAGGCTGTCTGAATTGAGCTGTATTCTAAAACAAATCTTAGGTGTCATTACTTTTCAGGTGATAAAAGTGCAGCTTTGAGCACTTCAGCTTCAAGGAGTGGGAAAATCCTATTGGACAATACACCGGTGCATTGTTTTTTGTCTTTTTTTTCTTATTATTTTTAAGAAACTTTTAAAATATTTTTTTTTTGTTGAATATAGAGCAGCCCATTTATGAAATAAGCCAGTTGACTTTGTTCCCTGCTTAGGCCACCAAAACTGCCGTCTCTCAGAAGCAGTGAGCTCCTGCCTGTAAAATAAATATTTCTCTTATCAGGAGTTGAGAAATGGTAGTCTGTTGTAATATCAATTCCTTGGATTGGTCCCTTTAAAAAAGAAGAGGCTTCCTATGGTGGTTAGTGGCATGCCTGAAAATTCAGCATTAATTTCATTCAGCCATTTCTTCAACTTTCTGTGTTAAATTACAGTGTTTTACACTAGATATTTCTGGATATGTTGAATCAAATGATGCCGAATATATTTTGGTGTCTTAATAGAAATTTTATAGGTGTTCTATAAATAATGTGAGAGTACGTTTTGGTACTATTTGAATATTTGCATGCTAGCAGAGGCACTTACTGAATTTGCCCTCAGTGCCATTAGAACGCAGATAAGATTGTTTGACGCTGTGAATGGCCCGTGGTTCAGTACTCCACTGCTCAATCTGATACTTGTAAGCTGCTAATCATGTTAGTGTAGAAAAAGGTATTGGGAGATAGGAAGGCACAGGGTAGCTTTTTGCCAGTTCTAGATAGGTATCTGAAATACTGTCTGCTTATGTTTAAAAAGAAGAAAATGCTTTTACTTCAGCAGGAATAAATTAAACTTACCTTGATAGAACACACAGGACGCTTTTTTTTTGGCTGATACTTCATTGAATCTTAATCTGTTTCTCTGAAATGTAAGATGGGGGAAAAAAGGTTTTTTCAGCAGGAGAAAATGCACAGATTCTGCTCTGCAACATACTAGAGATTCAGTGCCTCTACAAAAATTAGCATTCTTTTGGGGAAACCATAACTTCTGTAGTGTTTTCAAGAGCACAGTACAGTTCATGTTACTCTTTGTGTATGTCTTTGATTTTGTAAAAAGAAAAATACTGAAGAGATTGGAAAATGGAATTGTCAGCCTGTCATTCTTAAATTTTATTTTTTTCCCTTTGTCTTACTTGGGATTGCATTACTTGTATGTCTGAGCATGGCTGTAGATGTTTTATCATTTCAATGTTGAACTTTGTAAATGGGTATATATATCTTTGTGCCACACAGCATTCTGTGTCAAATTAATGAGATGACTTGTAAGTTCTGTGTAGATAAGCAGCATTTGATTCATGTCTTTTACTCTGATCCTTCCTTCTACAACAGATTATTCCTGTTATTAGTTATTTATAGTGGTTTTGACTGTATAGTCATAAATACTGAAGAGCTGTCTGGACACTGAGTCTACCAGAACAGAAAGAAGGATGCCTTTCTTTGACAGATTTGACTTATAAGATGGAATTCTTACGTAGCTGCAACACAGAAGTCTCCTTTTTGACCACTTGCAGACTGCAATGATCTGCATGCATGGAAATGTTGATTTGTTATTTAGAAATATGTTAATTTGTTACTAACATATCTGGGATCAGATTCTTGTTGGATGTATGCGGCTTGAATCTTTCCTTTCGTATCTGGCTGTTGCACTTTCTGTACATACACAGATGCCCTGGATGACTGAAAGATGTGTAGGAATTACTCTTAACTTCAGGATAAGAACCTTTCTCTTGGTTTGTGTGGCCAGCAGCCAGATAATGCATTGACTCTGTTGTAGTGCTCAACTACTTGAGTCAGATAAATTTTGTTATTAGGTTGACAAGTTAAAAGGTAATTATAGTGTTCATTGCATGAGTAAAATTGCTTTTATAATCAAAATCATGTCTTCACAACTGTATGCATAAACCAGTGTATATTCATACATAATATTCATGGCATTCTGGGAAACAGCATCTCTTATCAGTAAGTGTATTTTTGTGCTCCGTTTTCACATTTGAGTCAGTCAGCGTGTCCAAAATTATTAAATTCTAGGTGAACTACTGTTCCTGACATCAAAGAAAGTAGATGACAAAGCTGAAGATTCAGATTAGAGAATCTGTGATTTTACCTTTAAGTCTTAAAATTATATTGACATCTAAATCCCTGTGGAAAGCACTCTACTATTGCAGTAGTAGAATGTCTGCACCATCCTTGGATATTTGTGCTCATCTTTTATCTAATATACTAATGTACTGATTTTTAGCAGACAGAGGAATTGTCTGATGTTCTTTTTTTTTCCATGGAAGAACAGTTCAAACTGGAACATACTCAAGGTTAATTTTTCTCCTAAGGTTTATAACTTTTTAGATAATTTTGTTCCTTAGTGTTTTTAAAATATTTTTGTCCTGAAAATTCTGACATTAGTTTAAATACAGAACTAAACTTCTAAAATAAGTATTTCTGACCAAGACATAAAATTACTACAGATTATTTGATATTTCTAACCTCAGATGACCTCTAAGGGGCTTACTTTAGTAAATGCTGAGCATCCATCTTCTGACATTCTTCCATTTTTATTGCACTCACCTAATTTGAGATTTTGAATCTTGGCTTCAAATCTCCAAATATTCGATTTTTAGAATCTACTGCATAATTCCTGCATAGTTTTCAGGAGCAGCAGTGACTTGAATATGTTGCCATAATTCAATTTATATTCAGTGAATATAACATAAAGTTAAGGAGAATGCAGAAATGGGAAGGTGAGAGGTTATGAGGACATGCTTCAAATTCAGATACTAAGCACCTCAAAGGCAATTAGGAGACATAATAAAGGATCGAAGTAAAAGAAAAAAAAGAATTAATTTTATTATATACATATGTAAAAATACGTTTTCAGTCTGCCACATGAGCATTTTGATTAAAACCATCGAATGAATTCTGCAGAAAGACTAATACTTAAAGGCAGTTTGGTCTTTTAAACAGCGTCAAATTTTCTTGGCAGACAGCTCCATTTAAAGTTCAGAGATTCTTGTGTGTAAAATACTGGGTGCCTAATTAGAATAGTTTAGCATCAGTTTCAGTGTAAGCAAAGAGGAAACTTCAAAATGCTAAGCTATTAGTTTTACTTTTTGTAATGTCTCAAAGCAGTAAGTGTTGAAGACTGAACAATTTCAATTTTTTTTTGAATCAGTCCTAGAACATGAACGTTAAAATGGAAATCACTGGGAATAAGCGTGTGTGAACTTAAGCACATTTATTTATAGAGAAATGATTTATTTTATCATTTTTACATTACATGATAAGCAATCTTATAATGAGTAAATCACAAAGCCTATTTTAATTAAATGCTTATATTTTTATCAAGCTGAACCTTATTTTATTTCTGGCTTATACAGTGCCATTGTAAAGTATGTTTGCAATAAAGACCTGCTTTATGAAGACGGTGCAAGGAGCAGAATAACTGTTAGTTCACTATAACTGTGGAGTGCTTTAAATGCCATTAGTTATTCAGACAAGAGGCACATTTTAGGAGTAATAGTTTATTTTATAGGAAAACGTTTTCTACGTGTATTTTATCATCAAATGAAAGGACATATAATCTCATTCTGATATTATACCAACTTAGGATGGAAGCAAACAGCATAATTAAAATTGAGATACCAGTATGATGAAGTAAATTGAAATTTACTCGTTTCTATTATAACTGAATTATTATCTATTATACTTTTTCTTCTCAATCTTTTGCTTAATCTCAGTTCTGCATTTTGCTGCTTTTTGAAGTAAGTTCAAAGTAATGCCAAGACTAATAGCTGAATATAAAATCCAACCAGTACAAGTGAGGTTTATTAGATGTTGTGGGAATCTTGCTGATAAAGCAACCTCGGAGTTCAGAGTAACTCATGTAGGCCTTTAGCCCAAAGCAATGAACAATGGGAGCATGTTCCTCCAGGCTTTGTCCAGACAGATCCTGAGGACCTCCATATGACTGGCGATCCTGGGATGGCTTGTGCCAGTCTTTCACCAGATCTGGCCCCAGAGGCTTTGTGCTGCTGGAAACCAGCCCCTGCTTTACAGTGGGACTTTTCATTTATCTGTTAAAGATGAATTCTGTTTCTTACAGTGTTTACTAGAATCATAATGTAGCATACTCAAGTTTTGAATGATCCATCTTCTAGTAATTAGTCTTCATATCCTATGGGATTTTTAACTTTCAAGGAAGTTTTCTGTGTTTTCCAGAGTTTTCTGCTAGTTAAAACATTATTTAAACAAAATGATTAAAAAAAATAATAATCAAGATTTTCTCAATTACCTTGCCTACCTCTGGATTATTTCCATTAGAAATGTTTTAAATATTTTTAGTATGGGATTTGGTGGGTGACTGTTGGAAGACATGGAAGGAAAATGGATTTATGCGAATATGTTCTCTTTCAACAAAACACCGTTTTTAAAAACAGTAGTGTAAGGTAGTGGTGACAGAGTTAGATGTAAGAAGGAGAGATGGGGTGCTGGAACATAAGCTGCAAGGTGTGGATGTGGCAGGAGGTTGGTATCTGCTATCATTTATTCAGCTGTGTGCATGGCAGCACATACCTCATCAGAATGCAAACTGTTGGAGAAGAGTGTGGAAAAGGAAATACTTGCACGATAACATTTACTGTAGGAAGAGATAATTAGGTAAAACTGAAAAAGATCTACATAGGATTTTAAAGAGACTGCTTATTCATTTAAGGTCATAGTGCATGAGTAACATCTAAGATTTCTCCCAGTTGCATCTGCCTGGCTACTAAAATTTCTGTTATTCATGCTATAATAATACAGTACAGTGAATTGCTACACCGTGATCAGGGAACGTTTCATCCCCTGCAGAAGCAGTATGCCACTATTCCTGAATTCTATATCTATTGATCAGTATATCACTCATTTTGAAATATCGGGGAGTTTAATAAACCTGAGCTGAGGAGGGTGAAATTCATTCAGGTATTTTTCTCCTGCTGTTTTTCTTATTGCTTGCTATGGAACTACATGATATGAGTCTTCTGTTTATTTAGCACTACGGGCTGCTACTTGAGTGGGGATGTTTTTATCAAAGTTTAAAATTGATGTGAACTGAGAAGTCTTGTTACATTTATCTTCAGATATTTTTGTTTTATATTGCATATTGAAATAATACAAATTCACCACAAGCATGGCTGGACTCCTTACTGTGATTAAATGTACTATTACTGCTTCTATTTTCTTCGTTGAATAACTGACAGCCATAAAAAGGTGATTATGAATTACATTTATTGCACTATTTGCTGTGGTGCAGGACAACGTATGTGAGTGCACTATGAATCAAAATCCTGAAGTCATGTATGTATATACCAAATTTGAGATGAGGCACAGTTGAAGGCTTTGAATGCTACCCTTAGATAGATTTTCAGACAGGAAAAGGCCAGGGTAAAGTTGAGTCTTCATGTTAAAAATTCTGAGCTTCAAGCAGAAGTGGCACCCTTTCTTGGCCTGGAGGTGGCTTCCTGCTTCCTCCTTTTCCAAATGACCAATGAATGTTCCTGCTTGCACTCTCTGTAAGTGCCAGTTAGCAGCAACAGGTCCCACTCCTTAGACTTCGGGATTCAGTGGTTATTTCCACCTTATTCTTTCCAGTAACAATTTGTCACTTTGCTCCACAGTACCAGGAAGAATCACCCAGGAGGTTCCATTCAGTATCTACAGAGCTGGTTTTGTGGCTTCTGCCATAGGGAGATATATATATATGATTTTTTTTTATTTATTTATTTATTTTTTGCTTTTGCTTTTCTGCTCAGTAACGTGTCTCAATTGATTTGTGCTTGGATTGCTTATTCTCGGTTCAGTATTTCATTTCAAAGACACTTTTCTCATCTACAACTTCCAGTATTTCTTTAAGCCAAGGCCTAAGTAGAATCTTCTTGCCTTTTCTCATCTTACTGGAAATTGATTTACTCAACATTTACCAAAGTAGGTTCCTTTTCATATGATTGTCAGTTTAGTGGACAGAATGTTCTCTCTTTCAGGGACTTAACACCAAGTTTGTTAGATATATAAAACAATAGGCAGTTATGTTATATGCATTTTCCAACAAAAGCATTTTTCTATACCCTTTCTCTTATGTAAGTTAAGAGTACTCTCTCACCTCTCTCTAAATTGAGGCCACACTTCTCTTAATGCTAATGCGAACTTTTGTTTCATCTTGCTGCTGTTGAGAACATTTTAATTTTGGCATTTCTTCTCGGTAGTGCAAAAAAATGATGATTCCATTGAGGTGCAATAGAGGGGTCTGTGCTACCATTGCATCTCAGTTTTAAAGAGACTAGGAACAAGAAGTATATTTATTCATAAAAGTATTGAAGAAAAAATTAAAAGGTGATTGGAGGAAAAAAAAATGCATATTATTACAATTGTGTTTTAAAGTCAGGTGAATGAAAATTGCTGTTCTACAGAAGGGACCCTGGGGACAGCTGAAGATCTCTTGGTGTCAGGTTGTAAACTTCATAGGTTACTTCTGAAAAATTGTTGTTATTGTGGTCTTGTTGTTTATTAAGAGGTTAAGTTAGAAAAATAAAGATAATAAAATTATCTCTTACCTACAGTGCTAAATTGTATCTAAAAAGTGTCCTTGAAAAACACATTTAGATACTCTTCTGCTAGAGCAATACTGTATTTCTGCTTCTCAGCTCCTCCTCTCTAAATGTATACCTTCTAATTCCTATTACCTTGTTAATATTCTGAGTTACTTCCCTGCAAAAAAAAAAAAAAAAAAAAAATGCTGTATAGCTCTACGATGGAGCCTGGGTCTATAATGAGAAAAGTGAGGGTATTAGGTCAGTGCAAGTGACATATCTTGGCCTATTTATGTGTGTCCTGCATTTATCTGTGTGCTGTGTCAGTAGTGCACAGGGCAAGCAATTGATTACATGTCAGCAAATATACTTCGGGCTACTGCAACTGGTTTACTCGATTCCAATCCACTATTGAGAAGATGGAGCAAGAGTAAAGGGAAAATAATACAGGCTAGACAGCGTTTTTCGTATTGTTTGTCAAAATTTTTTTTGTGAGTTTTTTTTCTTTAATGCTTCTCATTTTTTGTCTTCAATGTGACTTAATTTATGCTTGAAATGCTATCAAGAAGACTGTGTTCTGAGCAATGAAATTCAAGGCACTGAGATAATGCTGAATTGAGGGGGTATTGTTTTGTCTTTTCAATTTTCTTAAGTGGATTATACTCACAGTTAATATTTATCTCATCTGTAGACGGTAGGGTAGCTAACCACAGAATTTGTCAAACACTGATGCAATTTAAAAGAAATTTAATTGCTTATTATCTTTCTGCATAATTATTTTTTGCTGTAGTGTTAAGTATATTTTAACAAATTATGAAAGAGCTAACATTTTAAGAAAAGACTAGGACGTTGCTAATGAGGAAAAGGCAGGCTTGTAAATGCAATTGTATCGCTCTCCCTCTCCTAAGGAAAATAAAAATTCAGGCAGAGAAAGGAGAAACCTTGTTATATGTCTTGAAATAGCAGGTATATCTCAGCAGCTTCTGGACTGAAAATGAGGCCATGCCACTTCATCAGAGATAGGAGAGGGAAGTGAAGAAGCTTTAGAAACTTGAACCCTTTCTGATTTGCCAGAATATATGAGTAGGGGGCAGTGTGCAAGAAGTTAATCTGTTCTGCCTCATCCAGTCCACCCTTCAGAGGGTCCAAAGCCTGATGTGCAAAATTTTATGGGAGGTACTAAGAGAATCTTAATTTTAAAGGTCTGGGAATCAAAGCTGATGTAAAGACCTTCTACTCTTGTTTAAATGAATTGCCCAATTTGCAGAAATGCAGCAAGTTCTTCCTACTCAGTCTCAGATTCTTGCAAAACCAACCTCTTAAAAAGTAAAGAAAAAATAATCATTGAATTATTTTTTCATGTAATACAGAAATTACTGTTCCATATGTGAAATTTATTACTTGTGCAGTTATAAAAGCATCATTTAAATAATGATGCTCATTTTAAAATAAAAACAGAAGACAAATGTCTCAAAGCCCACTCTTAACAGTTTTGAAACACTTCAGGAAAACAGAGCCTGTCTGCAATGGTCTGCTTCGTTTATGATTAGGGTTAACTCAGATTTTTTTTGTAACTTTTCAGTAGTTGTTCCAATTTAAATTAATCAAGAGAGAAATAAAACAAAAGCAAGTCATATTTAGAAAACCCGAATTGTTAAATTATACTTTTTCCTATCTGGTTGCATCTTGGAGAAGCTTAGCATGGTGCTTAAAATATGCTGGTTTTTTCTTTTAATAGAAAATATTCTTCACTGCTAAAAAATAGGATTTCTGAAGATTAGAATATTTTCTTTTAATTTAGCTGGCATGTGAGATAATTTACTCATGAGTTAGTACTCTGAGTACAGATATATTCACTTACTTTCATCATATCTAAATATTCCACTGTCTCACCACTTTGTGAGGAGACTTGAACTCATATTTTAAACTAGAAATAGTAACAAGCAGCTTCATCCATAGGAAACTGTTTAGGAAGAGGTATTTAAGAACATTCTGCAATAGCAGTCTAAATCACAAAGCAGGCTTGTGTTGGGGTTCATTTTTTTTTTCATTTGAAGTCTTGTAATGTTGTACAACAGCACAAATTTTATCAACGGATTCATGGAGCATCAGTGGAAGTGTTGAAATAATCCCAAAGGATTCTGTTAATCTTATCAAACTTGATCTAGTCAGGTTTGAGTTGTAAATGACCAGGTAAGTGGAAACATGTTGAGAAACTTCAGTTACCCTGACTAAAATAAATTTGGAGCATTTAGCAGTTTTGAATATCAAGCACTTCTTTGAGACTGTAAAAACCCAGCTTTTACAATCATGTTTGACTCAGTCTTCATCCTTAAATTCAAGATAATTAAATTTGTCACGTCAAGAATAAAAGAAAAGACAGGACTTCCTTTATACCATCACTTACAGTTATCTGTTTTGCCCTTTTCTCCAAGCATGCTGTCTACTCAGGAGTTCATGATGAGCTTTTTGGGGAGGCTATTTGTACATTTTCATGTATTCTGTATAGCACTGAAAATGTGAGTCTGTATGAAAAGCATGTAGTGTTTGCCTTGTTCTTACATCAGAAGAATTTTTTCTTTTGTCCATTTTATGCTTGTTTCCAAAGGCTTAAAATGCAAGCTTTGTTTCTGCAATAATGGCTTAGTGTAGGCTTACATTGTTGATCCTCTCAGTAGATGCAATGTAATCCACTTTAGTAATGTGAATTTTTAAACAATCATCAGCCTTTGCTATTAACCCTTCTTTACTAATGGTAATACCCTAGAAGAACTACAAAGGAATTTGGTGCTCAAGCTTAACATAAGACTTGAAGGACACTTAGCGGCATTTGCATTCCTTAGTTCAGCCACAATGAATTGCAGAACTGATGTTGAACTTGATTAGTACTGTATTCAATATAAAATAGCTGATTGTGAAGCTGATGCTGAAATCCAACTTTACAGGGGACTTCTCTTAAGGAATTTTTCATATTTTCCTAAAGGACATTAGTAATTAAATGCTGCTTGAAGACTCTTTTGTCCCTTGCTTTTGTTTACTATTTAACTAAGCCGGTAGCGTACTTTTCTCAAAATACTTGTTTTTCCTTTAAACTAGATACGCTCAAATACCTGCTGAAAAAAGTCTGGCAAGGTGTATTCAGTAATGTTATTTACTAAGATATTTGAGAATGAGTTTTGAATACCTAACATATTCTTTTTCATTAGTCCTGTGACATCTTAGTAGCAGAACATCATAAGAAGAAAGCATCATCTTGATGTCTACTATTGTGGTTTCTTTTTAAACTAACATCTCACTACTTTTTTTTTTTTAATCTTGCTTGTTGACTGTTCTCCTTATCTCCTTTTGTTCTTGTTTAAGAAAGCTGATCAGCAAAATGAGAACTAGTTTATTGCAGAAACAATCTTTATCATGAAAAGAACATGAATGATTAGAATTTTTTTTGGTCTCAGCACCTAGAATTACTGCTCTAGGTATCACTAGTCCCACTGCAATGAGGCATCCAAGTTAACCTGTGCTTTCTGCATCACCTTGGAGTATTTGGGTAGCTCAGTTTTGTGAGCTGAATTATAACCAGAAAAAGCCACCTGGATTTAATAAGAAGTGGCAATTTTTTGAGTGTGTTTTAAAGGTATGGGCAAGAGATTAAGACCAGTACTATTCAAGAGTGAGCAGACTACTTCATCAAAGAGCATAAATACAAGTACTACAGATCTCATTACAGTCATATAGCATACAGAGTAACCCAAAACAATGTGCACCTTCAGAAACTAATAAAAAGAATTATCGTAGATAGTGTTTTTAGAAATGAGCATAGATTATTAGCAAAAACATTGATAACACAAGTAGATACACTCTTACAATATAGAAAAGAGCTGGATAGCTGAGAAGATACCCAAGATATGCATAAAATAAAGCTCTTCCACACAGTGCCCCTTCCCATCCACCTCCCAGCTGCACAAAAAAGGACAGTCATGATGGGATAATGAAACAGTTAAGGAGAATACAGCAGAGGTAACTAAAAGGCATTATTTTCCAGCCTATGTAAATGGAAGAGCTGAAGGCAGAAACAGGGAGGGATATAAAACAGGAGTATTCACCAGTTGGAGATTGTTGCCTGAGGGGACAAGAAATTTGTTGTCCTCCAATAGCTATGTCTACTCGAAGTAAGTTGATTATTTACTACTTTCAGTTATAGAATACTCAAGTTCCATTATAGTTTAGCCTTTAATTAAAAAAAAAAAAAAGCAAAAAAAAAAAAGCTATTAGGAGTACTGTGGGAACTGATTGAAGAATCTGGTTTTATTAGCCTGTCTGCAGATGAGTTTGAGGCCCAGTGTGGAATATTCATTTTAAAAGGAAATCTTTTTTCTACCTAGCTCTATTGAATGTGTTTGTTTTTTTTTTAATTGAGCCTTGCTTAAATGTTTTGGATTTTATGGTTTCATAGTGAGCAATAAAACCTTGTAAAAACAATTTTGTGTCATAAATCCAAAAATATCATTAGTTAGGTCTTAGTACCTGTGAAAGTGTTGTATGTAGTTTAGTAATGTTTTGTCAGTCTATTTCAGAAATAAGAGTAAACTGAGGGACTCTGTAATAAATAATTACTGTGAGTACTAAAGCATAGGGCATTTTGAAAATTCTGTTCTCTGCTTTTCTGTTATTGCACAATGAGTAATCCATAGGTTAGTCTTACTCTGAAAGTAATGCACAATAACACTATTTGACAGAGCAATTTCTCGCTACACAACACTATTTTTCAACACGGTCACCACTATTAACTATGCGTTTTCACCAGCAATGAACAAAAGCCTGCATGCTGCACTTCTACAATCTGTATAGCCATCCAGAACATGCCTTATCTTTTATGTTGCTGTCACCACTGCTGAAATGTACCACTCACCACCTCACTGCGCTCACATTCACTGTTTGATCTCCATAAATGTTGATGAATGTCAGTGGGTGCAATTTTTTCCGTATGGAGGAGTTCAGTGACACACTTTTGCTTCATCCGCGCTTCCTTGACAGATGTCATTTTGTCAGACTGCCCCTCAGCTTCCATCTGTTGCACATCAACAAAATGCGATGGAATATTGGTAGGAAGGTTCAACCTCTACTGCCATACCACCAACATTAATCTATGATGTTGTGGGCCAACATAATAAAATGGGAGGCATGACTTTCAGAGCAGAACTCGTAGTTTATAACTTCTGAAAAAACAGCAACAATTTTAATTATGCTTCTAAAACATTTGATTTTATTAAAGTAGAGAGTCTAGGATTCATACAGTGGAGAGATCTTAGAGATGGGAACTTTACAATAATTATCCAAGCGCATAATTAGCAATTATTGTGTGCCAATAGATCCAAATGTTGACTTGTGTTGTTCACTTCTGTGACAAGATTTAGGTAGGTGTCTGAACAGTAGAGAATGACTTGGTAAAGAGAAGCAACAGTGGCCCAGAGCTATGGAGGACCATCTTCACAATACAGTTCTGAAAGTAAAAGTTCTGAGTAACACATACATTACTTCTAACCAGTTCTCAAAATTAGTTCAATGATGTACTAAACACAGTATGAACTGTATTTCCTAATATGTATTTGCTATTTTTAAGGTCAAGATAAATTTCATTTTTAATACTGGATACATGAGCAAGATGTACAGCCGCTGTATGATGTTGTAAAAGCTGCAAAGGTACAAAAAAACTTGTGTTAGTTTAACAGGAAGCTCTTAATTAGTTTGTTTTGAGTGCTGAAATAAAGTGGTTATGCCTATGGCAAATGAATGGGGTTAATAAATTCTTTAAAGTAAACGAGAGTTTATAGATAATACTATAAGTTTGCTTTTTGAAGTTGATGGAAGCTTACAGTCAAAAATGGAGAAAGGAAAAAAGAGAAAATGCTGCTTTTGA
Source organism: Numida meleagris (assembly GCF_002078875.1). Taxonomy (NCBI): domain Eukaryota; kingdom Metazoa; phylum Chordata; class Aves; order Galliformes; family Numididae; genus Numida; species Numida meleagris. The sequence continues at coordinate 81,705,740 of NC_034412.1, read as the reverse complement.
TTTTATTACTGGTATAAAAAGCAGGTTTAAATGAAATTTTTAAGATTTAATAATCCACAAGTCTTAAGTAAATCCTGTTTGATAATGCTGTGCCTTGTGGGAGGATACATCCACTGTATGTTCTTCATGGACAAATGTTTTAAATTACTACACATATCTTTAAGTATCTTGGTTTCATTTATTCCTAAATTCTCAGTGTTACAAAATACAACATTCCCCTTTAAAAAAACAACAACAACAAAAAACAAAAACAAAACAAAAAAAAAACCAAATCAAAACAAAAAAAAACAAACAGAACGGAAAACAGTTAGAATTTAATGAAGGATTACCCAGCACCACACTGAAGTCAGTTCGGTGTTTTGTACAGTGTACTTTCATACTTGTCTGATGATTATGGGAAAGGACAAGTCCTTACAACGCAATAAGTCATTTTGTTTCTATTTATTCTTTAAACCTTGCTAGTTCCAGAAAAACAAAGAAGTCAAAGTAAGCATCACTGGAGTAATTGTACAAATTTTATGCTGTTAGCCAAATACAGTAATTAGCATTTGATAGGCAGTTCTTAATTGCTTGATTTTTTTGTTTTACCTTTTAAAAACAGGAGAATATTCTAACCATTGTTAGCATTCACTTTTCACGCTTAAAACGTTTTTTCTTATAAAGCTTATTTCTAATCTGGAGAAGCTGTTATCTTGAATGCCAGTTTGAGATAGAGGTGCCACGCCTGTTTCATAATGCAGCATAATGGACATAGGGCAACATTGGTTCATAACAGCTGCCATCTGAGAAAGATTGAATCTTGCAACTGATTGATCTTCGTAAACCTTTATGACAATATTGCTGTTTTATTGTCCCTTACATTTGGGCACTGTGCATGTTTTGTTTCTGTGTGCTCCATTCTTTGTTGAGCTTACTAACTTTGGATGAAGACTTATGGAGTGTGTCTCCAATTTGATTTTTGTCCCATGAACTCTCATAGACTAATACTACCTTTGGTAAAGGATGGAGATGAAAGAGCGATGTCTGAAATTCATAGCTGAGGGTTTCTTATTTTGTATGTGTACCATAATCTCTGTGTGCAAGGGAGACTACATATGAATGCAGTGCTTGGCTTCCTTTTTTAACCTCTACCCTATGCTGTAATTCCACAGACCAGTCATCCAGAACAAATAATAAAAAATATTTAAACCTTGATGATCTTAGTTACATGCGGTCAGCCTCGTGTGATTTTCTAGTTACTGCCTAGGTAGATTATTAGTTGTCATCCCACACAAAGGATTGCTCGAGAAGATTTGATTACCTGAAAGCAATGATCTGAGGTTGAATAATGCCAAAAGTTATTGGAGGTTTTAAAACAAAGGCATAATCACTGTCCATTTTAGGAGAAGAGGCCAGAGAATGATCTGGCTGGACGAAATCCTGCGTTTTGAATTGAAACTATACGTAGGAGGGGTAAAATAATAAGAAGAATGCTAACCTCTGAGAAATTTGTCTCAAAGCATTAAGAAAAGAGTGAGATTTTATAGGAGTCAGAGAATCATAAAATTGCTGTGCTTTCAGACACAGCAGACTTCTGTTTCTTCTGCTGTTCAAATTTATAAAAGGGGGAAAATACTTCTGTAAAGAAATTCATCCCCTAAAAAAATACTATGTCTAAGAGTGAAATCTCAAATACACTTAAAATTGGAAGACAGCAGCCTCTACAGCAGCAGCGTGAAGGATATTAGTCCATCACTGGATTATTTGCTCAGCTTTCAGCCAGGTTATTTCTCAACAGTGCAATGATTTTTCTTCAAATTGTATTTTAAAACTACACTGTATGCGTACTTCAGGCATGCAGAAGACTCAGTAGGACACTTACTTCAGTTAACTTGGTAGTGGGAAGGTGTCAGTCAAAGTACTGCAGCCAGTTACAGTGCACTTCTTTTGTGGGAAAATGTAGACAAATTAAAAGAGGGTTTGGTGCAGAACAAAATAAGGTTTTTATAGGTTTAGTCAGCATAGAGCTTGAGGTGAGTTGAAAAGGAATAATTTTATTCTGTTTAGAAAAGAGGACATTCAATGGTTATAGAGTGGTATAAACGTATGAAAGCTTGAAGGAAGAGTTGGTCCTTTGACCAGGAGAGAAAGTGGGAAGGATATGTCAGTTAAAGGGAAGAGCTTCCAAAGTTAGTGGCAACAGATTGCTGAACCAAAAAGCTGCTTGTGAGGAACAGCTACTCTGGGCTACTGATAGTGGGTCCTTCTCAGCTGAACTGACTTTAGGAGATAATTGAGGAAATCAGGAATCTCTGGAATAGGCAAGATATAACAGAATGCTTTTGAGTTCCTTCTAGAAGCTTTGTTTATTTTTTCACAGTATATTTTAATTTGGAGTCATACACCAGGATACTCTTATAATAACATTTGCAGATTATGAATTTTAATAATGTAAATATATACGATGTGCTTAGATAGTAAGGATTGAATTTTAAAGATACTACACAGGGAGAATCTGAAACTTTTCAAAGAAAATTAGAAAGAGGCCCTGTTAGCTACCACTGAAGAGTTATGGCATTAGAAACAGTTGCAAAGCTCTCTCCTCCAGGACATATGGATTCAACCTGCCTTGTGTTTGTCCAGCTGGGTGCTTGGCACACTAACCTTGAACATTTCTCACCTGCGTGATCTAGGGGTCTGCAGCCTGCTTGGAAGTGTCTGCTGACCGGCAGTGCCCTGTCCTTTCTGCTGAATGAGGCAATACGAGGAAGTGGAGGAATGCTGTCACCTTGAAGGATAGATGGAGCCTGAAAGCTTGTGAAGCCATGTGATAATGTTAAATCTATTTGACTGAATAGGAATCATCAGGCCAAGTAATGGGCTGGATGATTTGGCCTTAGAATTTAGCAGTTTCCCATTCATTGTCCTCTCAAATGCCTTTTGAACGCTTCAGCTTTTTAAAGCTCTTTCGGCTCCTGTAGTTGCTTCGGTCTCTGGCTAGCTTGAGATCCTATCTGCTATCCCTCTGCTTCTTTTCAAGCTTCATTCTGGAATTTAGATACTGTAAATCTATTTAAGTCCTGTTTATTCTGTAGTGCTACTCTGTTCATTAACTAAGTATGGATTTTTTTTTCTTCACATGGTGTAGAGATCAATATTCCAGTAGACAGGATACAGAACTGTAGCAGTTAAAAATATTTGCCTGTCATAGTATGCTACAGATAGGCTGGCTGGAAGTATTGATGTGCTGCTTTGTATGCACCAGTGATTGTATACTTACCATTCTCCTACAAAGTTAAATAACAAATGGACCAAATAAGATTGCATTATTTAGTAAAACGTGTATAATACATACAGCACATAGCTTACTCAGCGCTCAAAGGACATATATGTTCTTTGTCAAAAGCTGCAATTTTGTTTCACTAGCTGTTTGTTTTCTTGGACTAGGAGTGAGTGGAATGGAATGGGCATGGAGAGGAGATAGGTTTTATTAAGGCTTGATAGTGAGAACTTTTATATACTTCTTTAGCTTAGCTTGGAAAAGTATCAATATGTTGGAAAGTCACTCATTTTTTTTTTTATATATATATACCAACAGATATAATTCAATGAGATTGAAAAAAGATGTTTTTTCTTTGTACCTCCTGTGTTGAAGTATCATGTAATAGTGATATTAATATGTTGAAAGATGACAAATGTAATTAACTCAATCAAATGGAATTCCCATATTTTACTAGAAGCCCACAAAGAAAGATGTTCACCGTTTCAGTTCATATCTTCTGAACAAAAAGTATCAGTGCAAATGTCTAGTAAAATTGAAAAAATATTTTTTTATTATACTGCTGTAGATTAGTTCCTTCAGGTGGCATAAATTCAACATAGAAATATGGCATGTCACTGACTTCAAAACATTAAATTAATTACTATTCTTTATTCTGGTTCAGTATAATTGTTTCCAGTAATATCATGTGCATACTCAACACTTTCTGTTTATTGGAAATTGAACCTTTTTGGAGTAGTCCCAAATTGCTTGGTATTCATTTTTCATCCAACAGGAACAGTGTTTGATCACTTTTCTAATCTCTGTCCAAACCAAGCTGGCTAATTTTAGAAAAAGAATCAGTGCAGCTGATAAAGCAGTGATCTAATATAGAAACATTCAGCAGGATGAATGTCTGTGTCAGCACTTGTTATTCAGAGGATGAGCACACAAAAGAGTTAAGTATTCAGTAAGAATCAATATAATGATAAAATCAATTGTCAAGTGATGTATGTTATGATTTTTCTTAAAGAAATAAATACCAGTAAACTACAGGCTAACAACATGTTACTACAGTTTCTCTTAGCTTACCCTATTCTTAATTAACCATTCTTATGTCAGAAATGTCAAGCAATTATTCTGAGTGCACAAATGAGTAAAAGCATGATCAGATGTGTGGCATATGTACCTGATGCATGTTGAAGAGACAGGCATGAGCATAAAAGCCTTCCTTGTTAATGCTTTTAAGTAGAAATTTCTGTCTACCAAAGATGTTAAAAAAAGAATGGAAGAGAATGATTATCTTAAATGTGCACAATGTGCACAAGAGTTCTTGTATCTGCAGGGGGTGGGGGTGCATTTACAGGGATAATTTTTTTTGCTTATAAATATTAACGCTGAGTCTACATTGAAGCTGTTTATTAGAAAGTATAGACCAGTTAGACAATAGTCTCTTTGGTCTGGTTTATTTCTGTGATCTAGTTCTCCAATCTACATTTGGCAGTAAACATAAGTAAAGGGGTTAAAAAGGACTGAAGACAAGATTCTCATAATACATTTTCAAAGAAAATATTGGGAAGCTCTTTTCATAATATAGGTCAGTTTTCCAGGAAGTTCTTGCATATTTATATAAAGTGCAGAAGAGTTTCAGCTATGAATTGCCAGACAGCGTCTGTTATCTTCAGTTTTAGACTCCACTGTCTCATAAAGAAGAGGTGAAATTGTAAAGCTGAGGACTTCTCCCACTAACGAGCAGTCTTCTCCCAGAAAGAAATTCAACTGTGACTGCACTGCAACTGTAATAGTTGGATGACTTGGATATTGCCCAGAAATGTTTCTGTCTTAGTAGCATACCAAAAAAGATTGTGTGTCATTGACCTATGTTTGGATGGGTACTGCTTTGTCAGATGTAATTTATCTGGATAGACTGGTAAAAACTCGCATTGCAGGAATGAAGCCTAGTTTTTTCCTCTCTTTCAAGCGCAAGATGTTACAATACTATGATTTCATTAGAGACTCCAGTGGGTTTTTGGATAAATCCACTTTTCTGAGCACTTCGCAATAGAGAGTGACAGTCCAGAATCTCTAGAACATGCATTGGCAAAGTAAAAGGACAGGTAGATGTGCTGATTTGTTTGGTTTCATGCTGTTCATTCATGCTGGTCAGAAGAACTCTTATTTACAACTGAGCACCCTGATAGTCTACTGTTTTCAGGCTGAAAACAATTTACTTGAAACTAGATGGTCCAGTTCTGCTGACATAATAAAGCTTCAGGGATTTTAAAGAAAAAGCAAAAAAGAGATAATAATGCTATATATTTTCAAAAGTTGAAGGAACATATTCTCTTAAAGGAGCAGATGTTTTAGAAATTGGGAACTTGTAATTTTTCAGGTCACCTGGATGGTCATTAATCACTTATTCTCAGTTCTTGATTCATACTCCTCATAGACTAAGATGGTTTTGAATTTATTTTAGTTTTTTTTTAATTATAGTCATCACTTTAATCTTTCTTTGGAAATATAACTTGGAGTACTATGGTGTTTTGAGATTTTAATATGTCCTTTCTCATGCATGTGCTCTGAAATATTTTGTGAACCAGTGGTAACAGCAGCATCTATTGGAGGTGGTCTTTACTGCAACCTGCAGAAAAGTCATTGAGTTAAAGCAGATTTGTCAGGTTTATCTGATTTTTGTCAAAAATACAAAACAAAAATACATATAAAGACCATGTACTGAGCTTATAATAAAAATTCGGATGCGGCAAGTATGTCTGTTAAGGAGAAGTAAATGAAAGTGAGCAAGACAAACCACCTAGCTCACTGGAATTTTCTAGATGTTTGGCATATTTGAAATCATTGCATTTTAATTGAATAATTTTACAGGGGCCTAATTTTAGGCTCCCACAACTGATACAATCACAGTGTCTGAATTTGTGGCATGCAGATATTGTTAACACTAATTACGCTTAACGAATACACTTCTTAATTCTTTTCATTATGATCACTGTTTCTTTACTTTTTTAATTCCAGCTGTACAGGTGAGGGACATGGCTTCCAATCCTCAAGTCCATTAATACTTTTAATCTTCTGTTCTGATTCATTAATCTATCTTTTTTTATTATCTTTTATCGCTCATGTTGGCCATCTACTTTTTGTGTTAGTATTTTCTTTCTTGTGTGGAGAAAGAAAACTCTGATTTTCTGTCTTCTTCCTGATTGCCTTCTTGGCTCTAGCTCTTAGAAAGTTTATTCAGGAAATAATTTAAACAAACCTATTCTCCCATTGTTTTTATAATCTGGATAAAATAATTGCAGGTTCTTCTAAGGAACTAAAGAATAGATCTGGGTATATGCCATTGGTTTCATCAGTCCAAGGTGTAAAATGCTAATGTGAAACATCACTGACAATTAGAACTACTATAATTTTGTGTGCCGCTTTAATAGTCATGTTTCTCTTTCTGCCACTTGAAGAATGTTAGCCTTTAATACTCATTTGCTTGTTGATTTTATAACAATCAAAGGAATTTTTTATTAACTATATTATTACCTTAATTTGCTTTTACAGATCTTGGTTGTGACAGGTGTGTCAAAATTCAGGGCATGAAAAAAAAGCCTGCCTATGTACAGCTTTACATTAGTTCTTATAGCAGCAAGCATTTTACTTAGTACAAAAAAGTTTTGAACAAATATTTAGAAATGTATTAATTCTAAAAATGAAGACATTTCTTGATTATGGTTTTTTTTTCCTTTTCATAAAATGTTCAGTGTATTACTCAGATATCAACTGATAGTTCCAACTGAGGATTTGTATCTAATAAATTTGGAGGTTGACCAAATACAAAATATTTGTGTATTTTCAGGCATTTTTTCTTTCCTAGCAGGTCCTTTTTCTTGAGAAAGCTTGCTTGAATTAGTGCATGTCTTTGAGAAGGGTTTTCTATTTGGTATATTTTCTATGAAATTGCATGAGAAAAAGTGGTTGTGATCTGTGTTTATTACAAAACAAAAATGAATGGTGGAGAAAAATTGCATTGGTTTATTTGTTTTCCAGAGTGCTAAATAAGAAGGGTTCCACGGAAAAGCACAGTATGGTTGAGTTAAGCTCTTTTTTAAATTACCCTTTTTAAGTAACAGATCTAAGAAAAATTGTAACTGCATTTTGAGTGATTGTGCTTAACAGATACATTTGTTATTCTTAACAGCTCTATATAATAGCACATCTCAGCATCTGATTTTTTTTTTAAGAGTGCTCTCTTCTAGTTGATGCCTAGAAATGAATGAAAAACTTACCATTTATTAATTGGCATTACTGCTTTCTGATTGCTTTTACGTAGGGAGCAACAAATCAAACAATAAATATTTTGTCTTGTCAGTTGACATTAATAGGTCAGAATGACCCAAGGAATGCTGACAGACATTTCCACAGAACTTGTAGGATTTAGAGAGTACTAGTAGCAGGTGTTAAGTTCATAATTTTCCCTTTGGACTTACTTTTAGCTGAAGAGTGTCAGCTTGGTACTCAGATATTGGATTTTTTTGATTTATTTTTTAACATTCTTATTTTCTTCCAATAGCCTTCATTTGTACTTTGTAAAATCACCTAACTTGAAAGAAGGGTGAGGTTCTTCTTCTAAGGTTAAATGCTACTCTTGGTTTAGTCTTTTCATCAAATGTTCATTGTTTCTTCACAGGGTTAAAAACCCTAGGACAAGAAAAAATTCAGGTATAACTCCTTGAAAAATATGCATATATATATATATATATAAAAATCATCTTCTGGTTAATTGGCTTATAGCCTTTCTATGACAGAGGTAGTGCAACCTATCAGCACTAGCCATAGGGCAAGGAATTAAATGGATTTTTTGATCTGTTTGAATGATACTTTCACATTGCTCATCCTCATAGCTTATTGCCTAGAAGAGGCAACATGGAACACAAAGTTATTAGCTTGTTCAGCTTGGCCAACAACCTTGTTTCTTGTACTGATCACAAATTCATGCAAAAACATTCTTCAGCTTCTGGCATGGCTGCCTCTTAAACACAATTTAACGGATAGCAGAGCTGTGTCTACAAGCTGAACTCTTTGGGAACTGCATAAAGTAAATCCTTTGGAGTTCATGGCTCCCACGCACTTCCACCTTCTGAAGCTCACCTATGTCTTTAAAATACAATCAATCAGAAACATGTAAAACAGGTTTAATTTTTTGGTGGTCCTATCTGAAGCCAGGAGTTGGACTTGATGATCCTTGTGAGTTCTTCCTAATTGGGATGTTCTTCGATTCTTTGATAAAATTGTAATAAATAAGTCTTAACTGCATTGCAGTGACTTGGCAATATACCTGGAATGAGAAGGACCTACGCTCATTCTGAATATTCTTGATCAATGCTTTCAACAGTTTCCTTTCTCCAAACATTGTTTTAAGCATCTTATGGATACCTTCCAAAAGGCTGCCACCCAGCATAGACTCTCTACCTCCCATGGAAACTGCTAACATTTATAATTTAATAACGCTGTGTTTTGATTCCTTCTAGACAAGTGGACTACAATGCTGTATTTCACAGAACATTTTTAAAAATTCCATTCAATGAAAGTTCTGTCAGCCATTAGTACTCAATTTCTAGCATTGCTGATCTCAGAACTGTTGTACTTTGGTACAGGATGTGAAATAGATGCATACTAGTTTGAGAAGAATAAATAGTATATCAGATATAAACAATAAATGGAGCTCAATCTCAGCTCTTCCTACTGTCCCCCTCAGATGACATTATGTTTTCTACATTTTACATAATATTTATAGTATACACAATAGAGCAACACAATCAAAACCTGGCTAGTAACTGTCTCTTTATGGTTCATGATCTCACATCTTTTTTCCTAGTTCCAAGACTAACTCTCTCTCACTCCCATAAATATATTACCAGTTAAAATTCATTATCTACCTTCAAATTTAACTTTGTGAACTTTGGTCCAATTGAGTATGACCTTGCCTTTGGATTTCTTTGGTTTTTAATATTCTTGTTTGCATGAATGTGGAAAATAAGCAATGTTCTTGGTATTTGTCATTCTTTATTTAGCCAGGAATTAACCGCACTAGAATAGCAAGTGGATAAAATGAGCTGTTTTCATCCAGCCGAAAGTTTAATCTTGCGGAACACTGCTGATTGTATTCACTTGACAGGATTAGTAATTATACTTAGGGAAGGCATATTGTTTCTTTCTGCCACATTGCCATAAAATAAAGGTTTGTTGATTGTTGTTGCAACAACTGGACCCTCTTGGTATTGCCATATTCTAAAAATAAAATTGAAGTTCCTAGTGGAAACTAATACTCACTACTCAAATGTTATGATTTATAGCAACTAATGTCACGTAGATTTCTGAAATTATGCCTGTGTGTTGAACACACAGAATTTTTAGGCTTTTTTTTCCATTTTAATCAAAACCAACTGTGTCATTATTCTGTCCCCTCTCCCTTTTTCAACCGATATTTGGTTTCTGTTGCATGATTTATGAGTACCTGTTATAGTCTTTTGTGTAGATAGTGTTTACCCATCTGGGCTGTCTCAATTTTAGCCCAGCATGATGAGTCTTTTGGCCAGTATACTTTGTGCTGTCTTTCTTTGTTTCCTGATACCAAAATGCACACGGAATTTAGAAGCTGTGAACTGATTCCGGAAGGAGGTAACATTGGTGAATCTGTTACTTGCTCTTGTTCTTTTTGCAATACAATAATGTTTTAGAATCAAGAAAAACCCCAAAGTCAACCACTTAATGTAGGAGTAATTTAATAGAATCAAGACCCACTCTGTTTACCATGCCTAAAGAGACAAAGCTCCATTCTTCTTATGAAGTTAAAAGTATTTTCTCTGTACATTTTTATATTTTCTTTTCTGTAGTCTGAAGACAATTATTTACATCAAAAGGGTATTTATCTGTTCTGTCAAAGTTAGATTACTTTACTAGAAAACTGAAATTTATACGAAGATGGAATGAACTCTAGATTACAAAAGAAACTTTTTGTGGTATGACGTGTGAATACAGTCAGCCAAATTGCATTTTGAAGAAAAGAATTTTTATTTATCTCTTTATTCACAAACTTATCATGAGCTCAAAAATGATAAGATAAAGCACCCCTTTTTGGATTTGAGTGCCAATGTTTGTCAGAAGAAACCATTGATAATCTGGTTAAATGATGATGGATGAATGTAATATGGATTTGTTTGATGGATGGAGTTTTCTCCAGTCATCCTGGACAGTGAGTTTTGCTTTTTTTAACAGCTTTGATAAACAAAATAGGTACATACAAGAGATGGGCAGTGGATTATGCTAAAGATTTGTATAAATGCATAAAACTTAGAGGTGAATAGTAAAGGAGTTATTTATACAATTCAGTTTAATTATGTAAGGATGACTGACAACACAGGCTCACGTTTGATGAGGTGCAAGGGGCTCTTCCCGGAAGAAACTGGAAGATTGCGTGGTTTTTCTCTATACTGCCCTCAAGTGACATCTCTCCATTAATGGTATAAGGAGCTTCCTTGAATCTCTTTGATTGCTGTTCTGGACCAATTTTTTTTTTTTAAACCTATTTTTGTAAGCACTTAAACAATTCTATTAAAAATATTCCTTTAGTATGTTTTACCCATTCTAAATGTTTGTATTGCGTATAAATGGGATGCAAATATCCATGGAACTTACTGTGAAAGTACTCTCGGTACCTTTTCATTTATTAAAGGCACAGTAGGTCTGCGCTGGAAACTTATTGATTTTCATATTAGTATGAAAAATATCTAAGGATTTCGGAATACTATACTACATTCTTTGAGGTGCTGGATGTATTACCTTGTACTTGGTGTATTGGTACATTTGTCTACTATTTTTAAATTTTTTTGTACTTCTGCATGTTGTAGGCATGCTTATCCTTATTTCTCTTAATTTTTAACATTGTTGCTGTCTTACTATAGGTAACTGCAGAAATATTTTCACAGTGGCTTTTTTTTTAGCTTTTGTCTATGTAAACTGGAAGACAGCACTACATATCACAGGGTTAACAGAATTGAGTGTCTTATTGTACACATGGAGGAGCAAATAGGTTCTGTGATTAAATTGGTGACTAAACAGATTTTGTAATGGTCTGACTTTGGCTGATGATCTGCGTAAAGAAAAGTTCTAATTGTCTCACTCAAATGAAGATATTACATTTAAGACTCATCTTCACTTATATCAGATGTACATTAACAGAAGGTAAAGTAAGCCCATATGTTTTCAAAGCTAACAGGATGAATTAGCAAAATGTCTAAATATTTCTGACACTAAGCATTTTCAAAAGTGTATTTCAGTATTATGTATTAATTATCCTTAATATTAAGGTGTGTGTTTACTGTTTTGTACTTTTAACATCTACTAAAAGTGTAGCGAATAGCTTAATCATGTGATAGATACAATTTATTCCCTAGAAATTACTCAAGTCATTCAAGAACAACTGTAGAAGCCGAGAAATTTAGGAGCTATGTAATAGGAGCTTCTTGGTTGTGTTACCTTCTCTGGGTACTTAGCTATTTCTCATTGCTTGACTCTGATTTCTTACCCAACTCAAGTACTTTGTTGCTTGTGAAAAGGCAGAGAAGACATTTGTGCATGTATTGAGCTACAGATTCTTGAATGATTTTGATGACATGGCCCATTTTATGACTTGGGCTGAGTTGGCTGCTTAACATTTGATAGGTATATACAAGGCAAGGGAGTGAAGACTACTTCTTTGGATAGGATTAAGGTATATAAATAAAAGTGACTGCTGCAAATTAGAATTTGAAACTTAAAAGGAAACTTCTGTTTTACTTATTTTGGGTGATCTGAGAGCACAGATGAATTCTTCCCCTTTTCAGATCAAAGAATACAATTGAAAACATTAGCCTGTTTGTGTTTGGTGTTATATATATATATATGTGTGTGTGTGTGTATTTGAATTCAGCTGACATTTTCATACTTCTTACAATGAAACTTTTTGCTTTAATGATTAATTCAAATTTATTTTTATAAATGAAATTTATATACTATAATGAAGTAAACGTGATATAATTATCTAACATATATGAAGTATATGTTAGAATGAATATATAAACATGAATGAAAATGCCATATTTTATTTTATAATGAGGACTGAGCATGTCTTGTATCTGCGACAAAAGAAATAGTGTGTTCTGATATACCTACAGAACATATAAAGATTGTTCATCATGTAGCATCAGAAAATAATTTCAAGTAGTGTCAACAGCTTGCAAAAAAACAAGCAAATACAGATTTAGTGTGACTTCGTTGTTATTTGTTAAATGAGAGTTATTGTCCCTGTAACTTTCAATGAGTACTCATGAATGTAAATACTGGAGATCAAGCGTTCCACTGAAGATAGTTAAAGTTTAGATGACAAAACAAAGAAAAAGAAGACATTATTCAAAGTTCTGATGGGCTTTGTTCTTTTTTCTTAGGTAATTATGGTAGTAAAATTCTATGTAGGCTGTACTGCAAATTTGTACACAATTTGGAAGTGGCTGAAAATTTTAGTAAATAGATATATTAATAGAAAACAAGGAAACACCTTTGCAATTACAGGTAATCCAGTGACACTTTGAGTAAGTAATCAACTCTACCATTTAGCTGTTCTACAGTTTAAATAATGCCATGACATCTAAATGAGCAAAGGTGAAAATGTGTTTACAGAAAATTACCAGTTAAAATGCTGTTAACATTCATTTTGTAAGCAATAATTTTTTACTTCTGAAAATGATTTCTTTTAAAGTAATTAATTAATGAACTGAAAGGACAAAATTTGAAGTGTGACTTGTAAAATGGAAAAGTTCTTCTAGTTAGTTCTGATAATGGTCATAAGGAGCTCCCCACTTCTGTCAAGTGTTTTCACACTCTCTTAACTTTTTAACCATGCATTATGTTGTAGAGAAAAAGCAGGAACTAATATCAGGAATGCCAGATACTTTGACAAGTGAAGCAAAAAAAATTTACTTGGAGCAGAAGTACCTAAAATACCTTTTTTTTTTCCTGATTTTTTTTACATTTAAAAAAATAGAAGATTAACAGTAAGTGCAGGTGAGCACTTCTAAGTGTTGCATATAAAGTAGGTACAGCCGTAGATGCAGTTAATTAAGGAATGGGATGCAGCTGGCTTCCCATTCTTGTCTATGCTAGATAAGGAAGTGGTTTTCCTTTGAAAAGAGGAATAGGAACATGTCTCCTAAAAAAGAAAAGAAAACTAGATCCAGATTTCTTTCTTATAGGCAGCAAGAGCTTGCACTGGGTATGCAAAATAAAAAAACCCGAAAACATAAACAAGAAAAACCTCACTTCTCTGAAGCTAAATCTCTGAGCTAAGCTATATCGCCAAATATTTTTTTCTTTGCCAGATTTCCACTTTCTAATAGAAGCTAAGGTAAAGCTGCCTTTATATTATTATAATTTGATTAAGTAAATATGAATTCCCTGTAACGTAACATATATTTATGTCATTTCAAGTTTGTTACTGCAAGTTTGAGTCTCTGAATTAAAAAGGAATAAAATCTGGTGTAAAAAATCTATGATTTCTTCCAAACATGGAATGTATATTTTGAGCATTTTATGGAGAACACAGTATCGTGAATCTCTAGTCCAAACAAGATGTTTGTGTGTTATAAAAATAATTACAAATGCTTAGGATAAGTCTTTACCACAGTATTCTCATTACATCACCCTCTCCATTCTTCTTGCTTGTAGTAACAAAAATAACCTTACAGTTTTTGAAGTTGTTCCTGATTTTCTTCAAGTTATCAGAAGTAGTTCTGGAAGTGTAGGTTTTTGTGTTTCTGTGGGGAGGAAGAAGGGAGAAAATACTTAGCATTGGCTTTGCTTTCAGTTGTCTTTTTCACCTTACAAATAATTTCGTGGTCAGTGGAACCCAGCAAGGAGCCTCTTTCTCCAGATGGTTGTGACATTTGAGTAAACCTTGGAGGATTAAAGGCACTCCAGTGAGTACTTGCTGTAAACTCCTGACGCAACATGACAGTCCTAATCTGGGTTCTGGGCTGATTAGATGGCTATAAGCTCAAAGAACCAAAAATTCCAACTGGGCAATAACCATTTACACTGATAAAAGACACTTTAAAAAAAAAAAAAACAAACAAACAAAACCAAAAAAAACATCGTATCCTAAGTTTAGTCTAAAGGTTCAGTATACTTCCAAATATACAGAAGTTAAGTTTTCAGATACAGTAATTTACCAATTTGCTGTACAATAACTTCACTTTCTGTAACGCTTTTCTGTGTGTGACTGAATGAGCACAGCATGATGCAAATGTCTTTTCCTTATATTAAAGACAATTTGCAAACAATCTAAATGGTTAAATGATGGTAGGAAATACAGAAATTGATCCAAATGATAGTCTTAAATCTAACTATGCATCATCACCATCTGCTATAATAGGGTAATAGATGTGGAAAGATATATTCTACCTTTGTTCAGAATTGGGGAAAAAATGGCTATTTTACATTTGTTATGCAAGGAGAATTTATTTGCGTAATAAATAAATAAAACTCATAAGAAATTATACTTTTTACTGTACCATGTGGTTCTAAGGATTTTATTTAATATATTATTTTGATTTGATTAAAATAAGAAAATATTGGTTAACATTAATAGATTTTTTCTTATAAAAATTAAAAAGTATAATGAACTTTCTGAAAATTGTAGAGCAATAGTTGTAATTACTCACCGTTACATGTTTTAAAGGTAATTTATATTTGTTTTGGCTGAATGAATACTGTTGTACTTCTCAACCCCTCTCCTGGTACAGGAATAATGCTTCAACCACACCTTGCAATTTGACAACTGAGTAATTTGTTCCTTTATGTTTTTTTTAAAGTTTATCAGAACATGACAGTCAGTCCAGTATTTCATTTTCAAAGGAGAACCAGTGATATTTTTAGTTTTAGAGCCTATGCCTTTCCCTTTTCTTCCAGGATGTTTTACCACTCATCTTAAGATGTACCACAGAAATATTTGCCCATAAAGGAAATATGTTCGATGATTTATTCTAAAAAATTTAATTCCATTGACATTTCAGAAAGTAAACTACACTGTTTAATGACATTCAGAACTAACAGTAGCACCTAACGTGTTGCAAAGTTTTGGTAGGACAAATTTTTGGTGGTACAAGATTTTGTGTTTCTGAAAAGTTCAAAAAAAATCCTTAATTATGTCTGGGTGTTTACTGAAAAGAAAACCATTTACACAGAACCTCTGAGAGTTCAAAACAGTATAGTTAGATTAAATTAGTGAAATCTTCTAAATTATTTCTTCACATACTAAATTTTTCTTATAAACATTTCAATTAAAACATCTGGGTTTTTTTGTTTTTTTTTTTTAGTTTAAAGGCTTATGCAAGTTGTTCTTAAATGTTAAAGGTAGAAAACTGTGGGATTTCATATCAAGTTGTCCTATGCATTAGAATGCAGTGATTGAAAGAAAATGCTTTTTAAACTACTTAATTAAATGCATGCTGTAAGAAAGAAAAGAAAAACAAAACAAAAACATTATTTCACCATATTCTTGATTCTTCTACCTGTCTTGTAACTTGCAGTCTAAAACCACTAAGTAGCTGTCTGGCATCCAGCTTACATCTCTTCCAAACCACCACCAATTCAGTCAGATGTTTGGCTTGGATTTCTTTTAAATTTTGCCAAATCCTCTGTAAGTATGAGATAAGAATGTGAAAAGTCCAAGCCTGACTTACCCTGAATGTCTAGCAAGGATCTAAATTACATTTTTAAGGAGCTAAGCAGGTAATTGGTTGTGAGATTAACTGGAAGTTTCACTACACCTTGTTATCCTCACAGGTCAGGACTGCACTTAGACCAAAATTCCAGATGTACTCGAAATATTATAGTACAAAGTTTTGTGTTTTAAGTGATGCTTCTTTTCTTTAATCTCTGCACTATATTCTGCAAGAGTTGAAGTTAAAACGATTTGAAAAATTACTCAGCCTGCCCATGTTTCTGTTCAGCCCTGCATTGAGGTTTGTTTTTCTTTTATTTCTGATCCTATTTAATGTAGCCTGTATTTATAGCCAGTGATGGTGGGAATACAATAGTGTTGCTGCAAGCTCCCCTTTAATGGCTTTGTGCCAAAGGTAGCCATTGTTCCAATTGCTTGAGGGTGTTCAACTGTACAAGGTTGCTTGGAAACCCCTTACTGAGTGAAACCTTCCAGTCACTCTCCTCTACCTCCCAAGTCCCATTTGAGTGCTTAGGAATTCAGAGGAGGATCACAGTCAGTGTGGTTGCTTTTTGTGACCTATTTGATGCTAAACCAATGACCTCTTAAACGCAGCAGTGTAGTTGCATATTGTAGCATGCATGATGATCTGGCTACATAACAAACACAGTGCCAGCCAGGAGGGAATGATACTGAATGCCCTCAAAGTCAGTTAGCTGATGATTTAAGGAAAAAAACATAACCAGTAGCTTCTATTTAGATACCACTGAGAAACACATTCCCTTTAACTTGTGTTGAGATTGTTTGTCTTACATAGTATGTAATAGATACTAAAACAACATATTCTGACCCTGATGCTTAATATACCTCTGTTTTCCCTAGCATGCACTTCCTTTCAGAATGCTATTTTGTTTTCTTCTATTGCAGGAATCAGATTGTACTCAATAGAGCATTTGAGTGAATTGGTTCTTATTTTGAGAAAGTTAGTTGAAAGGACAAACAAAATCCCATGCTCATTAATTTAATTTAATTTCACCCATCTTTCTAAATAATTTATCTAAGTATGTTGCTTGCTGTTGATCTGTTACATTAAGCCAGTGACTATTTTAAGCAGCAAGTACGCTAGATGTTTCCAGTTGGTTTTATATGTATGATAAATGCTGAGGCATGCCATCTCATCACAGACTGCCTATTTCCTTGGTAGCAATTATCCATTTACTACAAAGAATACAGCTGAAAAGGTCTTTTATAACATTGCTAGGTGAAACATTGGCTGATGGTGTATTTTCTGTCTGGATATCTGAATAGTGCTGTCAGTCTTTTCCAAGGAGCACAAGCCAAAGATCTATGAAAACAGATATTGCTGTTTGTGCATGATAATTTAATCAGTCTTATATTCTAGTGGTTTTCAACTGTCTTCCACCACTATTCTGAGTTAGCAGTTTAAGTATTAGATTATAAATACACGTTGAGTGGTGGATCCAGATGTTACTGCTGACTGAGGCTTCAGATGTTGATTCCTGCTGTTACAGACCTTGGAACATTTCATTTTCTTTGCAATTTATTTGCCCTGTGCCTTTTGCTTCTTCCTGATACCCAGACTTCTCCTTTCCTGATAAGACCAAGTCTATGCTGAACTAACTGGCAATTATGTTTTTATTATGTGTACCTAATCTTAATATTTGAGGATTGCTGGATGATGCTGTCTTGTGGCCTGGTTGTGCTGTGTGTGCTGTACTATTGCATTGTGTTATGAAATTATGAAAAGATGATTTAATAATGCTTAAAAGGTTGGAACCAAAGGACAAATTACATGTACTGCTTCCCTTCACCTGCAGCCAAACAATTAGTCCAGAGAAGCAAAGGGATTGGGTCTTTTTCCCCAAAGAAACTAAGTTCAGTTGTGAAGATAAAAGCAAGTTGAACTGAAACAGACTTGTCTAGAATATGATGCAAGAAAGAGAAAAATGACTCTGAGTTTTTCTATCATGGTTGCAAAAGCATCATGTGAAATGAAAGAGATGCGCGGTTTTACAGTGTGCTTCTTTCTTTCCTTCATCCCTAATAGAAACTGAGGTAATTGGCTGTGACTTGGGGTTACTAACAGCTACTTTACATACAAATGCATATAAGTCTGTTATAACTAAGCCAATAAGCTTGTGACAAAGAAATAAAAGATTGATTTTATCTTCATAGGAATAAAAAAGATAAATCGCAACTCCTTGTCCCACTGCTGGCAAACTGAAACTATGTATGACAGCTCTCATCAGTGCAATTTAGTAAGATATATGGGCATCCATAAACAGAGAAGACTTCAGTTTTGCAACAGAATGAGATTCACAGCTATTGCGGCAAATACTTCTAACTCGTCAAATCAAAATCTGTGTTATGAGAACATCTTTTATGTCAATAAGAATCCCAGAGTAATTTTGTTATCTACTGCCTGGGAGGTTGCCTAGAGCATAGCTCCAGGTTACTGGGATAATCAGCAATTTCTGTAAATGTGTATGGGTATAATGCTATTCTGTTATTTTATGTTATTTTAATTCTGCTAGCTAGATTTTAAGGGTGCTAGGCTATAATTGCAGTCGCAACTTAGTACCTTGCTTTGCTATAAAAACCACACTTACAAAAATCTTTATTTAAGTCCTTCTCTTTTAGGCACTGTGAAAACAACTTATCAGGGTAGTAGGAAACTTTGGGAGTAGAGCAGGTTATGCTCAGCTGGAAAGAGCAATTATCACATTATGAAACTTAGAACCTCTTTGTTCTAAGAAGTGTGTTAGTCACCTATTTCTCTTTTTTTGTATATTTACAGGATTTAATTTCCTTAATTATTTACATTAGCATGTCTGTTTATTTATTTTTATTGTTCTGAATTAGTTGAATAATGTTTTGAGTGCTGGAAGACAGTAAGGAACAGCATGAACAAACTCAGAAGGATTCATTCACTCCAGCTGCACGGGCCCACAGATGCCAAATGTGTTTTAATTTGGAAAATGTTAAACAGCAATTCTAGGGTCCCCAGAACAGTTGTGGAGAAGCAAGACTAAGTGGGGGAAAAATTCAGTCCATTACTGGGAATTACGGGCTTACTTTTGAGAGGAAAAAGAAAACCACACATGAAATGTAGACACAGTAGGGCTTACTGAGTGTGAAATATGAGTTGCAGGCACCTTATGGTAGCTCCATTTGCTGTATTTCTATCCCTGCTTTACAGGCCATGCGGAGCAGGAGTGTTGTGACTATAGCAGAGTTCTAAGGCTGCAGAATAATCCTATCAGTCCTATAGGATTAGTCATTCAGTGAAGTTACAGAGGTAGAACCATTAGTTGCCTTGAAAATTGAGTGGAGAATGAACGAGAAGTTTGAAAAGACTCAAGGAACAGTGAGGATAATGCATGTGTAGTGTTAGCACTTGTAAGGGGAGATGATGCTGTAATGTAAATCTGCACATGAACCTGGACGTGAAATTAGGGGAAATAGTTGCTGCAGAGGGTTACATGATTCAACAAGAAAGCTTTTGAAGGCTCTCGATCTCAACATATAGCTTAACATGCCTCTAAATTTGAGAGAGTCAAAAGATTTTATGGAAAAGCAGAAATAGAAAATAAAATCCAATTTCTTGCAACAGATATTTAATATGATGTTGATTGCGTTGCAAAATATTTTTTTTCTCAGAAAAGTATTCTTGTATTAAATCAATCTTTGTTAATGTGGAATTTATTTTCACAAGCATTTGTCATCTTTAATACCAATTTAAGTCTTCAATTTCTTGCAGCAATTTTTTATATTAGTGTTTGTGTTCAGTTTTTCTTAGCATTCTTTCCTTTTTTTTATACACCTGATTTTTCACAGTAAATTAACTTTCAGAATAGATAGAATTATACTTGGACTTTTGTGTAAACTGAGCAATTGTGGTATTTCGCATCGGACTAGTATATCTTCTCTCTGGAGTTGCTCAGAATATTGTAGGCTGCATGCATACATAAAGCATCTTTGTTCAGGAGAATTCACTCTCTGTAACAAGCGAGAACTGAAAGGTGGGGAGGAGCATCAAACCTTTAATCAAGCCACCTGCTGTATACACTGTCCTTCTTGAACTAATTGTTAGGGTTCTGGATCTTTCTTTATTACTATTAATTACTGAAGTAGTACCTCAGAGGACTCAGTATACATTCTATATCAAAAACCTCACCTCAGAGTTCAGTGATGCTCTGAAGTGAGAAGTGGAGAACATTCCTTGTGTAGCCATGAGGCGCTGAGACCATGTCGTAACAGAGACATATGATACAGGAAGAGTATAGAGTATAGGAGAACATAATGAAGTCTGAGTCTTAAAAAGACTGGCAGTATATATTAGAGGAGGGATATTAATGAAGTGCATGGTGGAGAACAGGAGGTAATATGGCTGAGCCCAGTGAGTGCTGCTCCTTTTCTGTATTGGTAATTGAGTTACTAATTGTGAGTTCCCGAATAAGGAAACTCCAGTGCTCAGACTCAGACTTTGAACATTGAACATCATTTCTTTTAATTGCTTTTGACACATACATCTAAGTAAAAAGAGTAAAAGAAACACATCTGTGTAAAAATATTGGAGAATCTGTATTTTGCCCCACTGTGTGGCATGTGAATGAAGTCATGTGTGTACAGTAAAGTGGTATTCTATATGGTATTTTTCAGTCTTAACTTCTTCCTAATTACCCCCCCCCCAAAAAAAAAAAAATGGGTGAATGTTTTCAGCTGTAATCTCATACATTTTAGATCTTATTTTAAAAACTTGCTTCTATAATTCTCATGGTTGTTTGTAATGTATTATAGGATCATGTTTATATATATTATGTATATATGTCTGTATGTGTTCCTGTGTTTCCTTAAGAATTTCCTGTTGTAAAGGTTCTGTAGTTCTCTGGCATTAGGTCTTAAATGAAATGTAGTCCCTAGATGAATTTACTTCTATTGTCAAATACAACCTTTAAGCAGTACTGTAATCAAATATATACAAGCCAACTTTATTTCTAATCATCTATCAGGATGTATTGGGAAAGTTTTAAGTGTGTGCAAGGAGGCTTTACACACTTTTTTCACACTTTATTAATGTGAAATTCTCTTGTGGTATGTGCTTCATGGCATCCAGAGTTCCAACAGAAATAGGAATGTAATGCTTTTCATCTGAACAAGTACAAGTAGACATGAGTAAATTTCAGTCCTTCACTACAGCTGAGATGGTAGCAAGTGTCAGGGTCACAGCCCTAAGCATGAAGAGGTCTCAGTAGTAGTCTCACGTTTCAGTGAACATCCTGTTGCACTGATGTTGCACACTGTCTAATTCTGTGAGGATTACCTGAGCATGCTAAGATATTAAACAGAATAAAATAAAATAGTCATAAAATAAAAAAAAAATTGAAGTGAATTTTCTGGATGTACATTTGACAAAAATGAACACAGGTATTTTAGATTTTAGAAGGAAAAGCTGGAATATTTTGGCACTGAAAATAGAGAAGTATGGCTAACCTATTATTTTCTTCCCATCCACACACATCCTTGGATATACTCAATGCTGACAAGGGAAGAAGAGAGTACCTCTGTTTTTCCTTGCAGTTGAATTTACTGTGGAGTTGGACCTACAGTACTAGTTTCAGCTCTAAAGGGATACAGCTTACATCCTTGAAAGATAGATTCTGATTACTATAACCTTTTTCATCAGTGGGAAAAAAGAAGTGACATATGAAAGTATCAAACTATCACAATGAAAATTAATCAAATAGAATAATATATGTATTTCACTTCAGAAATAAAGCCTGTTTACCCATAAGTTGTTTATTATGAATTTAAAATCTTTGTGCAGGAAAAATAAGATACCCTGCACCCAAAAATTATAATTTCTGAGCGGATATGATTTTAGTTTAAAGGAAGCTGTTAATAATTCTGCATTTATATGAATGAAATTATGTTAAAGCTCAATTTTTAAAGTACAGCTGTAGTTACAGATGCATTGTAAGTATAATTAAAAGGTTTATTTGTAACAGGCATAGTAGGTGTCAAAGGCCAGACCAAAGAACTGCAGTCTAACTGTATTCAGGAGTTTATGAAGTGATTCCTGCATTAAACTGTTTTGTTCTTAACCAAGATAAAGCAATAGAAATGGGCCAAGATAAGGGTTTTCAATTAGCCTCCTTGTATTTTTGTCCAAATGAAGAGAAAAGCCAGTGTGTGCTTTTAGGTCCGGGAAGTAGTAGTTAATGTGCACCACTCCTTGAAACTGTTTCTGCTCTCTAAGCTTCCATTGTCTGGAACAGTGGGAAGCAAGTTTCTTAGCAATAGAAAGATGTAAGGAAAAAAAAAATTACATTCATACAGTTTCTATATAGCAGTGGAAAAAAAAACTGAGCCACAGATTAAGCTCTTGGATTTAGACTCCATTAGTTGGAGCCTACATTAATTTTTTTAATCTCATACTTCTGTTTTTACTGTCAGCCTTGGTATGGTGAGGAAGCTTTCCAATGGAGATTAATAGAGGTAGTGTAGATTTGCTGGAAATACAATATATCTTTAAATGTATATGAATGCAAGACAATTAGAAAATGGATATTATGAACACTGAAATGAGGTGAAACTTTGTGGATAGCCAGTGCTCAGATGTCTCATATGAATATGAAATATTCCACTTAAAAATAAAAGGAAATCGTTAGGATTAAGTTTTTTTATTAAGTGAGAGAAAAATATTAGGGAACTATTAGCTGTATAGACTAAACAATCGCAATACTATACAACAGAACTCAGTATGTGGTATTCTTTTTTACAGTGTAAACCACTTGCATAATGCATAGCATACTCTAGGTTTAAGAAAAAATATGTAATTCGGCAATCTGTAAAGAGAAAATGAACAAAGAATTGGGGGTATATGTATCAACATTTCTTTAGATTTTACACTAGCAAAGAAAATAAACTTGGAAGAATTTGTATCTGCTTTTCTTAATTTTGTTTTGTTTTCCTCCTGAGTTTAGTCATGTCCCATTGTGATGAGTAAAATTGGGGCCACCTGTTTTCCACTGGGCTCTTTTTATTTTTTTATATTTGTAATACAACATACAAGTTTTCCTATCAGAGTTATCTGGGAAATCTGTTACGAATTAATAAAAATCACATAAATGAAATAACAAACCATTGTTGTTCCTAAGTGGCAGGGAAAAACACACTGAATGGCTGCTTTGTGGTGGAAAGCAGTGATGATTCAGGAAGAAACTTGTTCTGTGGCATATTAAAGTTTTATGGTATTTTAAAAAGTATATCTAATTATGTTGTTTTACTAACCTGGATGTTTTCACTATTATGTTACCAAGGGTGTCATCTGAATTTGACAGCTTCTGTAACTCGACAAAGCTGTAGGTCTGTAGCTCAGGGCATTGTGTCGGGGGAAGCTTTGGAATCCCCCATCCAATATCTTGCATAGGATATCTGAATAGCTGAAGACAACATGCTGCATTTTGGGGTGACATTAGGGAGAAACAGATGTTTGTGAATCTTGGTGGTCTGAAGAAATAACATTGAAAATACTTCCAGTATGTTCTGTGTGAATTTTGGTGTTTCCTGTCCACTGCATCTGTTCTGGTACACCTGAACTGTAGTGGGTGCAGGAGGCGGCATCCTTGGCACTCTGCAGTGTAAGATGCTGTCTAATGCAACTTCCTCATCTCCCAAAGTGTCCATGAAAAAGGCCAACTACTACATAATAAGTCATGAAGGGAAGAACCTGATCTGGTTCCAGTTATTTTAAATGGCTCTGAATGAATTTATATAGGACACATATTTACTGAAAAATTTAGGTCTATGTAAGTCAAAACAGTTCAAAGCAATTTTTAGTAATCTGAAATACAAATGTTTCCCTCGAAGAAGTAAAATAAAGGAGAAATTATGTCTGTGCAGTGTTCATGAGGAGTAATCTGTATCTTTTTCTCTGTTCTTTGTGGGGTAATAGTTCTTGAGCAACATTGGGAAATGGAAGTAAGAAGCTTAAGGAGTTAGGTGGGACCTAACCAGGAAGGAGGGGTAAAGGGAGGAAGATTAAAAAATAGGGAAAAATAAATAATTAATGTGTTGAGGGAGAATATTTTTCCTAGACTTTTAAAGACTAATGTCATTGTCAAGCTATTGTTCTTACTGTACTTAAAAAGTGAAAAATTGATAGTTGTATCACAGACAAACCAGAACTTTGATGTTCATTGGTATGACAAGGAGGTTGTTCTGAAGAAGCATTGGCCAACTTACGTTATATTTAGTGGATTAATTTGTGAATTGCAAGGAACTTGCTTAGTGTTGAAGAGGGAATTTTAGTTTCACTAATCCTTACAGCTGTATGGCTGTTGACTAGAAATTCTTGAGTTTCTCAGTGAAATATTGTCACTTCCCACAGTTTTCCTCTCAACTGTTCTGGTGAATTTCCAGAGGGATTTCACAGAATTATTTGAAATAACAGTTACAGTGCGACATAGAGTTGACTGTGCTACATTGTATTTAGACAGTGAAACATCTTTATCTGCTTTAAGGCAGTAAATGATTATTTTAGCTGAAGGTTATGCATGACAGGAAATTTCCTCCTGTGAAGATAATGACCCGCTATGTCACTTACACTGGTATTTTGATGAACTGGAGTTAACTTTAACCAAGAAACTATGTAGGACTGCCTCCACTCATGATGTCTTCCAAAGTTTGTGTTTCTGCTGCCTTAGAAACTGTTTTTGGTGGGTAGATTCCTATTGTGAAACTTGATTCTTAATAGCGTTTGAAGGAATTATGACAATCGTGTATTTGAGGAGGATATGTGTGTATATTGCTGCACTTTTTTTGTATTTTTTGTATGCTTAAGCATTTATAGTTTTTTTTCATATAGGAGATAACAGAAAACTCTTGGAAGAGTTATAGAGCATTTTCTGTTTTTTTTTAAATTTTCTGGCTGCTTCTCAGATTTGGCTGATGCTAAAACATCTGTGAGAATTTACAGCAATGAGACCTTACTTTCATTAATGATTAAAAAAAAATGCAATAAATTTCCTTTAGCTCAAGTGTGTTAAACTTGTTTGGATTTCGGTAGGATTAGTGCATTGTAACAAGAATATTTAAGGAAGTTCTGTATCTACAAGAACTCTGGTCTAATGCACTCTAGATGTATCCGTTCACCTATGTATAAAAGTAGACGTAAAATGTCTGTTTAGTGCAATTGAGCAGTAGGTAAAATCTTGATATAGTGTCATGGTATTATCTAAGGGTCTGCATCCATGACAAGGGGAACAGGCCCGAAAGAAAAAAAAAAAAGAGAAAAGAGAAAAAAAAAAATTGTCGGCGGGTAGGGGCTGGCCCCGAGTGGTCCGGCGGCTAAAGCAGCAGGGAAGCCACGGACCCACACCCTGGGGAAAACAAAGGGAAGAGGGGAAAGGCGTGGGACTCGTAGGCGGATCTAAAACAAAACAGCGACACCAATCTGAGGAGGAACAACTACTTTTACTAAATATATCAAAATTGAGGCCAGTGAAATCGCAACAGAGAGAGTTTACAAGCTAAGAGTCTTACACAGTAAACTGCGGGAGAACCATGTGATTCTCCGCCGGGCAGGAAGGAATGGACCCCGCGTCTCCCAGGCACCTTCACCACCCCCTACAACACAAAGACCCCTGGTGAGTGCATCTCCTCCCCTCCCTCTCGGAGGACCACACACCAAAAAAGGCAGTTTGCAGTAACCAGGGAGTTAACTCTTTAACTGCCAGTGCTTTACATGATGTTATGATGTGGAATACCGACAACAAAAATCACAAAACCATGACATATGGGTTTTTTTGTTTTGTTGTTGTGTTGTTGGTGGTTTTTGATTGTTTTTTTTTCGTTTGTTTCATTGTTTTTTGTTGTTGTAAGTGCTATCTTTCTTTCTGTATTTGTAGGGCCCTGAACAAATCCGGGAGCTGATAAAGGTAGTGGTCATGAAGTGCAGATGCACTAAGACCTATAGATGTCAAAGTCATATTGAAATGAAATTAAAGTTGCATAATTAAGTGATTTTGTACTTTGCAAATTTATTTCATTGGTGGATTGGAAAGGCAGGGTCCCATGAATCCTAAGGAAGAGTTGCTCACAATGAAGACATGATTTATCCAAGCTATTCATCCAAGCTCCCTCAAGTCAACTGGGAGAAAAACAAATCAAAGGTATAAATGAATAATGGGTACAATTTTCTTGATGCTGAGAAAATCTCAAATTATTTCAATCATTTGCATCGTATAAATGTCTAACTATAGAAGGAGCACAAATTAATTCCCCTGTGCAAGGCTACATTATAACTCTACAAGATCAGTGAGTGCTTTGCCACATCTATATTTTTGTAATGCAATATCCTTTTGAACGTAGATGGCATATTTCTCTCTTCATATATTGGCTGGTCAAGCCTTTTTTTTTTTTTTCTCTGATCTTAATTGCATTTTTTCAGCTTTTTGGTTCTAGAAGTAACTTTGTTTTTTGTTTTGTTTTAAACGTTAGAATGTAGAAAAGTGTGCACCCTTAATACTTTCTTCTTTTACTTCCTGAACAGGATAAAAACCATTCTAGGAAAAAAGGGCTTACAGATTAATCTGTACTGAGTTCAGAAAATTTCAATTCACCTAGGAAGAGAAAAGGAGGGATGATATATAGTTGTTGATGTCATGGTAAAAAATACCATCTAGTATAGCACACACAAAGAGCTCACTGGAGCATTCAGGTATGAAGAGCTAGACTGAATGCCTATTAGAGGACTAAGTACTGCTGCCTCTGGGATATTTAATACATGCCTTGCATTTTCTCATTTCAGCAGTTCATATGAGCTATATCTAACCCCTAGGGTTTAAAGAGGGGAGGTTCATTCTAACTATCAAGTTTGAAGATTAACAGTCTTTTGAATTAGTGGATATCCCAAATGCCTTTGCCTTTATATGAGGTGTTTTTATTGCTCTATTGGTGAAGTTCCACTTGGTTGCACAAGTGATTAATTTACTTAATCAGCTCTCAGTTCTGTACTCTGTATGTTGTGGCAGCAAAATCTAGCTTTCTTTAAGCCCAATGTCATTTCTGTTTTATCTTACGGCTATTGCATGTTATTTATATTTTCAAAAACAACTTTGTTGGAGCATTCATACTGCTTAACTAGCAAAACCCTTTGCCAGTAATTCTGCAGAGGGAGGAGGTTTCAGAATGATGATTGACTCTTTGTTAAATCTTCACTTAGTCATCATCAACCTGCTTCACAGTGAGTAGGTTGACACTGTTGATCAAGAGTTTATAGCTGGACGTATTCATTTCATTCTTTTGCGCTACTCTTAACACTTTGGCAGGACCAGAAACCTATTTCATAGGAGCTTGCTCTGCAAGAGGTTTTTGGCTCCTACTGATTTTGCAGTCTGATCTGGGAAGAAACAGAAAGAGAAGGTGACTTCTTTCCCCCATCTCGCTTCTTTCTAGATGGTCTTTATTTTCTGGCTAACTTAATGTTCATGCTTCACAGAGACCCAGAACAGGGTTAGCACATGGGGCAGCAAGTGGCTTCCAATATCTAAAATGGCATTGCATGTTTACAGGTCACTGACAGTTCAGAAACAAATGATCTCAGAAGTATAAGAATCTATGCTCTAAACAGTTATGGGTAATATTGGACAGTGGTCTTATCTCACTGAGGACTGCTTGTCCTGTTCATTAAACACCAAAAAGACGATGATGATCACAGCGTGGTTTTCATTCCATTTATAACTAAGGGTGGTATCAAGCTGCTGAAAACAGACATTTTTAGTCTGCAAGTAATGATTATTTACCTCTGAGTTTTTTTATTACTTTGCTGAAGAGCTCTGTTTCTTGTGGATAAGTTGTGGTGAGTACACTAATTTCTAAAAGGATAAATGGATTTCTGCTTAAAATTAATCTTGTAGATGGCATTTCTCATTGAGACTGGGTAGTTTGCAAGTAAGACCTGGAAAGGAGTGAGAGATGAGAGCAGTGGTCCTTTAGGCTTTATAATTTGTGAAGCTGTGTTTCAGGATTTCAGAAAGAACATGGAGGACATCTCTTTTAATAAAAGCACTTAAACTAATTACTCAATTCTTTCATTCTGATGAAGAGTGAACAAGGGAATTAGAAGGGGTTTGTCCAAGATACCTGAAACTATCTTGCTAATAATTTGTGAATCTCGGTCCTGTAGTTATCTCCAGGTCAATTTAAGTTAATTTATTTAATGATATTTCAAAGAATGCTTAATTGTCTGAGGGTTGTCTGATCTTCGTCTCTGTGTGAACCTGGCAGCTTTACAGAACATTATAACAATGTGATGAAAAGTTTGGCAGAAAAGATAAGCTCTACCCCCAAAATAACATTTTGTGTTAAAAGCAATTTTGTATCAGAAAACTCTTTCACCACAAAAAAAAAAAAAAGAAGAAAGAAAAAGAAAAAAAAAAGAAAAAAAAAAAAGCAGATTGTTGACTGTATGAATTGACTTAGTTCTAGCAACATCTCCGAGATGAAGGCAATTCTTCCTATGGGAGTTGAGCTTCTTGCCTGACCTGAGGGGGAAAAAAAACAATGCATTTTCACCCAGGAAAATTTCATTAGTTGCAATACACCTGAGAGTAACATCAGTTAAAATGTTTAAAGCATAATACAAGTCCTCTTTACCGAGCATCTACTACCTTTATGTTATCAACAAACGGTTCTGACAAAACATGCTCAGATTTAATAATGTGCAGAATACTTCAGATAGCCAAAAGGCTTCTTCAGCATCACGGTAACATGAGATTGTTTTTTTTTTTTTTCCTGCTTCATGGTTTGTTTTAGTTCTCCTCAGATCATCTGCTCAGATCTTAAATACAACATTTTTTGTATTCATAAACAGTGTGAGGCATTTTGAGAAACCTGTAAGTTCCTTTGTAATGGTTTATTTCATAAGTCACTTTGAGTTTCTTACATTTTTCAAACCCCTGGCACCATAATTTCAGAAGAGGACAGAAGAAAAATAGAAAATTTAATCAAAAGACCTTGCAGTATATAATTTGACGTGGGTTTTTTAAATATCTTTTCTCCTGAAGGCATTCACATGTGATATATAAACACAACCCCCTCCTTGCAAAATGTTCTTTAAACTTGTACTAACTTCTCTGCACTCTGATAATGATACTTTTTTTTCTTCAAGAAAGCAATCTCCTGCTAGTCTCTGAAGAAGATCCCTTTAGATACAGTCATTCCTGAGTCAAGCAGTAGGAGTCCCTGGCATGTAATAGACAGCTCACATTACACTCATGATCTGTATCCCTTTCTAGAAGAAAGCTGGGGAAGGGGAAGTATTTCTGTTAAAACAAAACAAAAAAAAACTTTAATGCATGTTTCTAAGTGAAGTAATGCATCTTTTTTTTGAATATGGATGTATTTTCGAAATGCAAATTCAGATGCTATTTATTTATTTATCTATTTATTAAGCTCTCACTTGTTGCTGGCAGAAGAATTTCCTGCTGTTATGGAAAAAGAACCTCAAACCACGTGTGTTTAGGAATCTGTATATATTCTGATGGGCACGCACAAAACATCTGTTACCACTGTAAGCTAAAATTCCATATTGATAAGTGCAAAATATTAAAATATTAGAGTGGCTATTTAAACAGGTTTTTGTATAGCTCTTGGATTTTAATCAGAGATGATCCACGGAAAAGAGATTTCACAGAAACCACAATCAATACAAAGAGCACAGGAACACCAGTTGACAGAGCAAATTCTCTGCTACAAAACTATTTTTCAACGTAGTCACCACCATTAGCTATTCATTTTCTCCAGCGATGAGCAGAAGTCAGCGTGCCACA